>NC_028458.1:5367533-5539186 GCF_000263155.2 Setaria italica
ACAGATCAGGCCATCAGGATGCATGGGGAGGATGCCCTAGCCAAATTATTCCATCCAATACAAGGCTAGGTTACCATCCCCTCAACCTGACTTGGGATAGAAAGCGTGAAAACATCTGGAGAAGGTTATTATCCTGCCCGAAGTCTGTTGGGTAGATGTTTTCCATGGCCTATCTGCATCTGTTTTCTTGAGCCACAGCCATCTCAATCTGAGAGCAAATGATGCAATGCGCAAATCTGGAACTCCAAGGCCACCAAATTCAAATGGCCTGCAAGCTGTTGGCCAAGCTACCATACATTGGCCACCATGGGCTTTGTTCTTTCCTGCCCAAAGAAAACCTTTCCTTCTCTTGTCAATCTCTTGCATGACCCAATCTGGTATCTTCAGGGAGATGAGACTGTGTGTGCATATGGAGCTCATAAGTGCTTTAACAGTTGTCAACCTGCTTGTCTTATTCATAAGATGACCTTTCCATGTTGGAAAAGTGGCAGAGACCTTTTGGGGGGGGGGGGGGGACTGTTCGCTTGTTGATGCGTAGTCGGTTCTTGCATGAGCAACATGTGGGGAGTTTGTATGGAACCTAAGGCTGACATTATATTATCCATTCAAGTGTAGCACTCGTCTATGGCAGTTGTCTCAAGCTCCTGTAATCTACAGTGAGTAGGCATGCAGACATTCTGTAAAAACACAAGTACAGCAAATACATGTACTTTACCAATGGTACTTGCAATAGTGCCATGACTTTTTGATAGAATTGAAAAAAATACAGGTGTTTTACCTTTCGATTTGGTGAAGTTGTACCTGAGAAACTGTTGCTTACGCAATATTCATTGATTCCTAGCGCTTATATAGTGACTGAATATTAGTATTTTCTCTACCAGAACATAATTTGCAACAATTTCAGTTTCTAGACATTCCTCACATGCCTAGATTGATTTTCTCCTTTTCTTTTCCAACATATCTTGATCATTTTTCATACTTAATCTTGTGAAATTGCAAATAGTTGCAGTTTGAATTGAAAAATTAACCAGATTAGATTCTGAATGCATGTTATATGCATCTCGATCAATATCACATGTGTGATTTTCTTTCTCCTGGTTGTGATTGTGTACCAATCCATATTTTACTGAAAGTAGAACATTCCCCCATATCACTTATTGGCACATCGATGCATGTATGTATCAGGGCATCCTGTTGTGGATTTCATTGATCTGAATTTTCAATTGTAGTTTTCCTTGTTGTTTAATTAAGAGACAAGGTTCTATGAGGTTCCCCTAACTTGGACTTACAGCCCACTTTCTTGAAGTACAACTCAAAAGGCTTTTGGTTTTATTTTAGCAGCTTTTTTCCTAACACTTTTTTTCCAGAACACCTGTGATGGTTGGTACATAGTGCAAATTATCCTTCTCCTTTCTGTAAAGCTCTAGAAATTGACTTTTGTGTAAAAAAAGGTAAAAGATTATGCTTGATATTTATGCTCCATGATTTGACAAATTTTAGTAACCAAATTCCTACGATAACTCAAGAAAACATTAATTGAAAAATCACACACATTTATCTGTTTTCTTTATGGATTAATTTAACAAAATATTTTTAAAAACACAAGTTCCTTAAGATAATTTCATAGTAATACCCTTGCAAAAGTTTTAGAATATATAGTTTTCAATATGTCTTGTAAATTAATTGCATGGACCATGGAGGATAAGAGAAACTACCATTGTAAAAAAATTAAAAAAATCATTGTATATCATGATGTTTTAAATTTAGTAAGCTTATGTGATTTGCTAGGTAGTCATATATTAAGTTACTGCAGTAACAAAGAGTTTTGAAGCATAAAAGAAATTATACAATAATTGTTCACTGTAGCACTTTCTATGTTTGGAGAAATTTTCATTTTTAGACCAAGGCTCTTTATTAAAATGCTGCAGTTTGGTTGATAATAACAAATTATATGGTACAGGCTATATAAAGACTAGTATGAATTCGTAAAAGCTACACTTCCATTCTTCCACACTGAAACTGATTCAAAGAGCTAGCTACAATATAATGCAGTTAACAACGTCCACAACTTTATTTTGGTTTGGCATCTTTAACTTACTTCCTAAATGTTGCTGTCTTCTGTAACTGTTGTTCTTGAGGTTGCTGCTAATGTAAGTAGCTGGGATGTCAAAATTTGATCCCATTTTTGTGTCCTGCTTCTGATTTGGTTTCTTAACCAGTTGAACCATGTGTTTTTACATCCTTGTAGAAAAAGGGAGAATCTTTAGATAGCATGTCTTTATGAAATTATAGTGTATAAATTTATTACATTACGAATTTATGCTTGAAGTCTATTAGGACTTAAAGATGCCTAATTGCTTACAGTATTGAATACACACTCCTTCCATTCTTTATCATACAGATTTATTTAGTTATTCGTGCCTACATTTATTTACTTCCAGTGATAAGATATCATTTCCACCGTTTTCACAGTATGGACAAAATTCTTGAACGATATGAGCGCTACTCCTATGCAGAGAAGGTTCTCATTTCAGCAGAATCTGAAACTCAGGTACTAACTTCATTCATCTGTTTTTATTCGATTCATTACTGTAGGTTTTTAGCTTTTTTTCATATGAGAAAATCTCATTCAGTTCTTGTCAAGTTGGGCTGAATTTATAATCATTCATGCTGATCAAGCTGTGCTCAATAAACATGTTGGCCTTTTCTTGAACTATTGATAGGACCTGCTGTTTCATTACTTCTTTTGCCAAATGACTAATCTAAACCTAGGAACAGTAAACTGCTTCTCCTTTGCATAGATGT
The DNA here is from genome assembly GCF_000263155.2 of Setaria italica. Taxonomy (NCBI): domain Eukaryota; kingdom Viridiplantae; phylum Streptophyta; class Magnoliopsida; order Poales; family Poaceae; genus Setaria; species Setaria italica. The sequence continues at coordinate 5,370,339 of NC_028458.1, forward strand.
ACCATTGGTGCAGTAAATATGATTGTTATAAATCAGCAATTAAACCTATCAGTAATTTAGATGGCATGTAGCCGGAGCACATTGTGGCATAACATACTTAATCAGCCGGTCCAAGGAATGCCTTAGTTTTAGGAATTTTGTGATCATGTGCTAATATTTGTCAAGTGCTAGCAATTAATGTTTTGCAAAAGCAGGGGTTGTAGGATTAATATGCACGTGTCAATTACTGGTGATTGACCACTAGTCAAAACAAATTGGCATGTCCGAAAAAAGGGGACAAACACAAATTAGAACAGACTCATTCGAATTGTAATTGTTCCCAAAATTTGTTTAGCTTTTCAACAGGATTTACTTTGATTTTTTATATATATTTGGTGGAAGTGGGAATCACAAGATACGCATCGGTGTGACAGTTAAAAGCAAACATTGGCATAAAAAGGTTACAAGAAAATATTGATTATTTAGGATACTCTTTGTATAAAAAAATTTCTTTATTGTATATTAACTCACTGTTTTCAGGAGGTATTTTTTGTGTGACATTTGTAGGATCATAAAGTAGCACATATTTTTATTGGGGATTAGCATAGATAGATCCTAACAAGTATCCATATGTATAGGACAGGCTTTGGAAGCACACGAAACACTAAATTCAAATGTACAATATGTTGCCAACCATCTTTTTCGCCATTTCTTATGGTTATCCTAATGCAAACTCCATGGATATTTGTCATTTTTAGACGATAGATGATTGTAGTGTCCTAGTTATGAACAGTAATAAAATTGAATTTAAACTAATTGAAAAAACAAATCACACAACACATAGCAGTGCTTAGTTCAGTTAGTTATCCTTGGCTATCATGTACTCCCTCCGTTCCAAATTGTAAGTCATTCCAAGAATCTTGGAGAGTCAAAGCATCTCAGGTTTTGACTAAAATTATAAGAATAATGTTTAATATTAGCTGCATCCAAATTAGTATTGCAGAGCTTCAAGTATCATTAGATTCTTTATCAATTATATTTTCATAGTATATCTATTTGATGTCATAAATCTTTATATTTTTCTTTATAATTTTGGTCAAACTTGAGATGCTTTGACTCTCCAAGATTCTTGGAATGACTTACAATTTGGAACGGAGGGAGTAGTTAAGTCTCCCTTCAATTGTGATATCCTGAATTCGTAGTATTCCTTTTCATGATGTTGGCCCATATTAAATAATGCAAATTTTCTTTACTTGTGTAGGGCAACTGGTGCCACGAATATAGGAAACTAAAGGCGAAGGTTGAGACGATACAGAAATGTCAAAAGTAATTTTTAGTGATTTACGTTGCAGCAAGTTAATATGAACTACCCACGGCGAGAAGATAATATGAGCTAATTGGTGTGTCCTGCAGGCATCTCATGGGAGAGGATCTTGAAACTTTGAATCTCAAGGAGCTTCAGCAACTAGAGCAGCAGCTGGAGAGTTCACTGAAACATATCAGATCCAGAAAGGTAGCATGATCATATATATGACACCACCGTGCATTACTTTTGCGGTGTCTACGCGGCGACATCCATTTGCCCTGTATGTTGAAAAGCTGACCAGTACATATTCTTTGCATGTGCAGAGCCAGCTTATGATGGAGTCAATTTCAGAGCTTCAAAGGAAGGTAAACTGTCGGACTTGCGTGTTAGACTAGTGTGATTTCTTTAGCTGTCCATCAGAGGGATATGGTTTGTTTCAAGCCATGTGAATGTTGTGACTACGCTGCAACATCATCCGCTCGAATATATCTGCTCCTGTGCTTCGCTGACTGCTGGCACGCGATGCATTGTTGCTGCAGGAGAAGTCACTGCAGGAGGAGAACAAGGTCCTGCAGAAGGAGGTAGGCATAGGCCGCCGCTGTTGGCTGCTCAACCCGTTGCCTCGTCCATGCTCCAGTTTTTTCCTCTTGTTTTCCCATGAAGCAAAGTTGAACTGATTTGACAGAAAGCATTGTTCCTTTCTGCAGCTCGTGGAGAAGCAGAAAGGCCAGCGGCAGCAACCGCAATGGGACCAAACTCCACAGCAAACCAGCTCGTCTTCCTCGTCCTTCATGATGAGGGAAGCTCCCCCAGCAACAAATATCAGGTACTCCTACACATCACGCCCCAATCCCAAACAGTGAAACCTTCCCTGTTTTCCCCAGAACGCGTCGATGCGTTACTGACAACTTCAGGAAGCGAGTGACAAGAGGGTGCCCCGTTTGTCTGGTTTGTGCAGCAGCTACCCTGTCCCTGTGGCAGCAGGCGGCGGGAGGGTGGAGGGGGCGGCACCGCAGCCGCAGCCGCAAGCTCGCATTGGACTGCCACCATGGATGCTCAGCCACCTCAGCAGTTGAACTGGAAGGCTTCCTCTCACCCGTCTCGGTGTGCGGCCAAGATTCAGGAACGGTAGCATGCTCACCCGGCTGCCTCGCTGCCTCCACCTGGTGCGTTATTATCGTCGATCTTGTCGTGATCGCGAGCGGCGAGTAGCAGCAGCAGTAGGGGTTTACCATAATTTGAGCAGCATATAAGTAGCAATCTACAATGTGTATATTTTGCCTTTGTTCATCACCGTTTCCGGCGAGGCTACAGTACCATTGAGTAATTTACCCATGTAATATTTATGCGCAGCATGAGCGTCAAAATTCCATTTTCCATGGCAAATGTGCGCGGTTTATCAATTGAATCCTGTAAAGCCACAATTGGTATATTCAACAAGACATGCGTGCCTCAGTCATTCCTACCTGTAGAAATACCCATGGGGCCCTGAGCCATTCGTTTATGCATCACCTTTCCTTTGTACAGAGTAGATCCTCGTGGTTGTTCCAGAATGCAAAGCAAAGATACAGCTAGTGTATAACAAAAATAAAGAAAAAGGAATGCATCTAGTTGTGATATAAGTGATGTCGCCTATATAAAATTACAAATGCATGTATGTGAAAACGCATGTAACTGAGCTGAACAACCAAAGCACGACGACACGGTATTCTGTCAGATAAATTATGAAAGATGGTCTGCAAGAGGAATTATGTTTCTGCTATCAGTCCTGTACAACCAATTCTCGATCCCAAACCAAGGGTCACGACTAACAAGAATCCCTACCACTTCAAGGAGAGTAGTCGAGTTTAATGAATTCTAAGCCCTAGTTGCTTCTAAGGAGGATAATAAATATCTTCTGAACTATGGATCTTGAGCCTGCAGGTGAGATTTCTGCCTTGGAGAAGGATGTGACTACGACGCACACACAAAGGAGATGGGTTTGAGATGGTTTTGTGCGAACTGGGTATTGGAATATGCTATTCTTAAAACCTTGGCAGTTTCTCCTTCAGGCGTGAAATGAACTTGAATGTCTCCTCTGCTTTGACCTGTTGATACATATCATTTCTTGATACCCTATCAGGATGGAATTTCAGAAGTGCTTGCTTATAGGCTTTAACCTGAAAAGGATAAGTAGTCTCGTCAAATTAACTATTACAGATATTCTTAATTCTCTACGATCACAGCAGAAAGCATATTGGGAAATCTGAATAAATTCTGTGCTGCTTGAATGCAAACATAGGTTTACGAAACACAGGTGGCTTCCGATCTTCAGCTATACACAACTATTGTCCTATTCTTCCCAAATATGCAGTTAGTAGCCTTTTTCTGTTTTATTTTTCTTACAAACAAGGTCAACCCTTGCAAAGTTGAAATACCGCCTGCAACTGCAGAAGCTAGCCACAGCTGTTCATAAAACTATTCGAAAACATTGGGGTTTTGCTGCTATGGTCAACCATGGACAAGGGCCAACAGTGTTTGTACTAGGCAAAACGTTCTGAATCAATACAATAAAAAAGCTTGCAGCAAATAAACTTTCTACAACTAGCAAGCAATGGGCTGAGTGTATCCACAAGACAGAGGCACAGGGCATACCTCACCACCTTCAACGGGGATGCCTAGCGCACGCAATATTGAAGTCATATCCCAATATCTCCTTTCCAGATCTTCAAGTTCCTTTCTTACTACGCCCCGATACTGCTCCTTTAGCTGTATAGCTTCTTCATTCTACAGGAAGAAAGAAAAGGTAACAGTTATATAATGCCAAAAAAGTATTGACAATTAACAAATAATTGTGCTAGCATCACATTGTAGACTGGTGCAATAAGAGACCTTTCTCTGTGATTCACGGACTTCTTGCAATCTTTGTTTTTGTCTCTTCTCCATGTCAAGCAATCGTTGAGCCTCAGCTTTCTTTCTCTTTCGCAATTTCTTTGCTTCCTCAGCCTGCAATAATATTTTCCAACAAAGAACCATAATCAAGAGTCATGTGACGGATCCAAACATTCCATACGTGCCACCTGTTTTGATCATTACATATTTTTTTGCAGGAAGTTTTTAAAACTAAGCGTTGAATTTTATGTTCCCAAATCCATGCACACGTAACATAGTTCTAGTATAGTTTAGAATTAATTCATGGTGGCCAAATACTGTACCTGTATTTGTAGCTGCCGCTGTCTGGAAGCCCACTCCTCCTCTGCTGCCCGTTTGTACTCAATTGATTCTTTGTGTCTTTCACGTTCACCAATCACTGAAGCATGTGATGGTTCCGGTGGTGACTGATCCTTTTGTGAATATTCACCATCAGGTATTTTCTCATCAATCTTATCAGGAGTACTGACAGACATTGGAGGACTTCCATCTTTCCGATCTGCTGAGGAGTTTCCGGGAAACACCATATTCGCAGAGACAAATTTATAGACAAAGGTTCCATCTGCGCGAGGAGTTTGAAACCCTTCTGAAGTTTTTTGAGGAACAACCCCTTCTTCATTTGAACATTCCTTGGCACTAGGCGCTGAAGAAGGGCCATGGTGATCCTTTGAAACGCCAGTATTATTTTGCACACCTCCCTTACAAGCATCACTAGAACTCTGAAATATGTTCTCATCGGGATGGGGTTCTGCATGGACATCCTTTGCACTGCTATTTGTATCCTGCATGCCTTCTGTTCCTTCTCCAACATTTCCATTAGAACATTTTTTGGCATTTGGCACCGAAGGACCTTGGCCATCCTTCACACCGTTGGCACTACTTTGAACGTGTTCAGAACCCTCCTTTGTACCACCAGTATCGTTGTGTGAGTCACCCTTCCATGCGGTGCTAAAATAAGTCTCATCCAGATTGCATCCCGCACCAAAGAAACCCTCTGAATCCTTATATGGTTGTGCCTCCGACCTGGCACATGATTCAAATGCAGCAGCCCAACCATCCTCACGCTCATGGACACCATGAGGCATCTTCTTCCTTGAAGCAGCCGTCTCCCACATCTCTCGGGCCGTCCCAGACGTATCATCCAGAATCTCGCAATCCGAGCTGCCACCATCATCAGTGTCAAAGTCCCACCCCTCGGACAAATCACTGTCCGATGTGCTATCGAACCCGTATCTGTTCCCCGGGGAACCCCGCCCCGGTGTCATCGATGCCGGAGACCCAGACGACGCACGGGAGGTGCTGGGGCCTGCCTTATCCCACCCAGCACCTTCCCCCACGTCTTCATCATCGTCTATGGTGATCACGTTACCAGACAAGCCGTTCCCTTTCCTGGCCTGGCACCCAGGCGCCGCCGCAGGCGTCGGTGGCGGAGCTGCGCCACCAATAATGAAAACCTCCGGTTCCGAGGCATCGTCGCCACCATCGTCGTCCTCGTCGATGACCACCACGTTGCGAGGCGCCACCGGGCAGCTCCGCACGGTCCGGGTGGGCCCCTGGAAGGGGTTGAAGTTGCTGAACCGCCCCCACGACATGGCAAGCCCGGCCACGAGAGGATCACCGCGGCAGGGCGGCGGCTAGAGCATGCCGGAACCCGCGGCAAACCCTGGGCGGCTACGCGTCGATCCTGCGCGGGGGGAAGACGGCGGGGACACGCAGATTCAATCAAACACGATCGTGGCCAATGCGAAATCGGGGACCCTAATCTCCAAGAAGGGGGGAGGAAGGAGGCAACTTACCGTGGTAGCGACGCCGGCGGCGAGAATTTGGATGGAATTGAATCTGGGACCGTCGGCCCCGAGCCAGGTCTCCCCCGCCGCCGCCTGCTCGATTTGGGAAAGGGGAGGAGGGGATTTGGTTCGGAGATGGAGCCGGTTGGTGACTTGGTGTGGGGACGAAGGAAGGGGATCGATCGGGCTCGTCGGGCACCAGCCGCACCGCAGCGGATGAAATCCGGCCACCCTTGTCTTTCGGATTTGGACTATGGATGGGGCCGTTTCTATTTGGAAAAGCGGCGGGGTGGGAGGCGGAGACCGCGGGGGCGCACGGGAGGACTCGGGAGGGGCCGGCGGGGGAGCAGCCGAGGAGGGGAGGGGAAAAGTTGCCAAACCACGAGCCGGAGAGGCGAAATTGGTCACGCTTCTTCCGGGATCTTACCCCGATCCGCGCACGGTCGTTTTCGGGGTTTTTTCGCCGGCCGCGCGCGTGAGGGGTGGCGTGCGCCCGCTGGGCCGCGGAGCACGGGCGCGCGTATGCCGGCTGGGCTGGGCTGGGCCGCGTGTCACATCAAGTTCGGCGAGAGTTTGTTATTTTTTTTTTTATCTCGCCAGTCTTTCAGAAATACCACCAAATTATCATATAAGGAATCAAAAAGCTACCACTAAAAGATATCATTCTGGTGGTATTTCGTTCAAACGATAATTTGGTGATATCTTCCAGTGAGTGATACTGTGTCCATGATCTGATACTGAATTCAGAATTCGGATACAGCAATCCTTCCATGTTTTCAGCAATCTATGTCAACTGCAAACACTAACGTAGTTACAAAGTATTACACCAAAACTACACACGATTTTATATGTATCCATGTATACATTTAACTGGTTTGAAAGCCAATCTGGCAATCTGTACACGTGTGGCCACCATCACCACATAAGGTGCAGGTACAACCCCCCGAGCATTCTTACTGTTACAGGAGTGAATGGCTTGCATCTGGTCGTGACAGAGACCATCTGCACACAGCATTCATGCTATTAGTGTAGCTCATACAGCCACACCTTAACAATTGGAGTAATTCAGGACATTAATGTAAATCACAAACTAGTCGAACCTGCCATGCACTCTGACGTGTCGTCGTGCATCGCTTGGATTCGATGGAACATCACCCACACGTACAGTACAATACTATAGGCTGCGATCGCTGATCTCGATGCGATTGGCACGTACGGTGGATATAGCATAGCTAGACGGGGTAGGACGGCAGCTTGGCGAGGCCGCAGACGCCCGGCCCGCGGTCGCCGCGGCGGATCCGGACGTAGCCGCCCTCGCCCCACGACGCGCCCCACGAGTTCTTCATCACCCAGTACCGGGTGCCGTCGCCGGCGGTGCCGTACCCGACGGCCGTGACGGCGTGGTTCAGCTCCGTGCCGCAGGCCCCGGACAGGACGCCGCCGCCGTAGAACCGGAAGGCCGGGTCCGCGCCGTTGATGGCCACGGACACCGGCTGGCGCGCCACGGCCGCGGCCAGCGCGGCCTCGCTCTCGCGCGGCACGTCCTCGTGGCCCCGGATGGACGCGGCGCGCGCCGCGGCGGCGGCGGAGCGGCAGGGCCCGTCGTCGCCGTCGTACGGGTACCCCGACTCGGAGGCCAGCCCGCCGCGGCGCGCGATGAACTGGAAGGCGTCGTCCATGAGGCCGCCCTCGCAGCCCTGGTCCTCGCCGTCGACGTCGCAGTCCACCAGCTCCTGCTCCGACAGCGACACCAGACGGCCCGTCCGGATCTTGTTCAGCCCTTCCACCGCCGCCACCGCCGAGAACGCCCAGCAACAACCTGCGACAGTGCATGTATGCTGCCATGTTGTATTTGGACTGATAACCACATAAAAAACTCCAGTAATTGTCTAATTGATGATGTAAAAAACAAACTTCCTTATTGATTCAAATTACCAAAAGTGCACGCACCAGTAGACTCTAGTCTTCTATCAGTACAACAATCTCCACTAGTCTACTGTCTGTTCCGCTTTAACCTTTCCGTTTTGACCGCACGCGTGCGTTACGAAAAAGCTAGCGAGATGGAGACATGTCCACGCATGCAGTATGTTTTAACCTAACTTCAATTGATTTTCCATTCCAATTTCTACTTAAAATCAGTTGAAACTATTATTCATTTTACATTCATCATGCATGTGGTGTGTGTGTGTGTGTGTGTGTGTGTGTGTGTGTGCAGGTGGCGCGTGTTTAATTTCGTACCGCAATCTCCTTGGTCCTTGACGCCGGTGACGGCGCCCATGGCCCGCCAGTCCACGCTCTGCGGCGCGTCGGCCAGGCTGACGTTCTCGTACCTGAACCGGCCGCCGCCGTGGCTCCCGGCGGCCGGCGCAGCCGGGCGCCGGTACCCGGTCCTGGCGGCCCGGAACTCCTCGTCGGTGAGGTCGGCGAACCTGTTGGTGGCCAGCCGGTGGCCGTGCTTCCCCGCGGCGTTGAGCGAGTCGATCAGCCTCGCGTTGGCACGGAAGATCTCCAGCCGCCGCGCCTTCTCCGCCTCGTCCTTGTACGCGCGCCCGTGCTCCGCCATCCACGCCTCGTGCCGCAGCGCCATCGCGGCGGCGGCGTCGTCCTCCCCGGCGGCCAGCTCTCGCGCCGCGAGCGCACGGGGAGCGGCGCACACGCTAACCACGGCGAGAACGGCGAGCATGATGAGCCGTGACACGGACATGTTTGCAACAACAAAAAAAAAAAGTTCAAGTGCTATGCACCCAGCAGAGAGCTCAGGTGTGTGCTGTGTGCTGTGGGGAGCAGCCACTAGTTTTGGCCCAAAGCAAGTGGCTACTTCCTGGCCGAAATCTGCAATGCAGGGATGGCTTTATATAGAGCGTCGTCAGGGGCAGGAAAGAACAACCCAAAAAAAAAAGAGTTAGGCAGTTAACTGTCACTACTACTCTGTTAGTGCTAACAGGCGAATTAGCCTAACACAAATCATCCATCCATGGAGGAATCACGATGATTGGCACGAAGAAAAGAGCCGTGAAGTAAGCTCCAACATGGACCGTTCTCACTCACATTTCATTCACTCATTCTCTTGAAAGGATCCAAAATTCAGACGCATTTACACATAAACCTGATGCAGCTGGTGGACATCAGCATTCATTAGATAACGAACATGATGTTACCTGCCGTCTTTTTTTTTCCCCCCGAGCGAGACGGGCAAGAACATGGAGTCCACATGAATGCTACCGTTGCTTGCATTGGGTCCCTGCAAGGCAGGGCGCAGGCTCTCTGCTGGTTGGAGCTTGGAATTGGATTGGTGGCGGGAGCCAGCGGCTCTCCTCGATCGAGCCATGAGTGATTCCTGGGGTTCTTATGGTCAAGTGATGTGGATTTTGGATTCCTATACGGTAGCCTCTGAATCCCTTGGCTCGCAGTTGAGAGATTGGGGGCCTCTTATCCTCCGAGAGATTGGGACTAACAATTGCGTGGATATGAAGAGCGCCTAGGTGTCATTTGGGATGCAGGAATTCATATACATTCCTTCGAAATTATGATTATTTCTTACTACGAGTTTACAAGAAATTTTGACTGCAGTAGGTCAGCTATAGTAAAAACATGATGATAGGCCCACCGCTCTCGTCAGATTGGATCTGTAAAGACTGCACGAGTTTTTCGAAAAATACGGCATTCAAGTTCTTGATGCCAAAAGCGGCGCGGCTTCCGGGGCGTAGTGCCACCTCGGAGAGGTTGATGCACTCAGCAATGATGTTGCTGATGCGATCTAGCCCCATAATTAGATCGGAAGGTGCAGATGGGCAGGTTGTCGCGAGGATGCGTGGGATCGCCGACCTGCTGGGCAAGCGGCACGATGATCCTCGGGTGAAGACCTTGCTCCGTTGATGCAGGTCTGACGGATGTTGAGCCGGCGGCGGACACCGAGTCGGCGATGGAGGCGGCGGAGTCGGAGTCCACCAGCATGCTCCCAAAGCGGAGCTGGACGGATTAGCGAGGAAATCCTTCGTGCTCTCGGGGAAGATGATGCCAGGATGGGATGCCATCAAGCTCATTGGAAAGGATCTAATGATCACCCCTACCTGACGCGCCAACTGTCAGATTTAGTGACCGGCAGTCCACCAGGGTTACCCAGGTGGTAGATTTGTAGGCGGAGGGAGATCGTAAGATCAAGGACTCGAATCGTAATACAAGGACGCAAGGTTTAGACAGGTTCGGACCTCCGGAGAGTAATACCCTACGTCATGTGTTCTAGTGGATTGTATTGCTGATCGCAGGTGCGAAGAGTTATCGTGAGGTATCCTCGGGGGGTGTCTCTAGCCGCCTTATATAGGCTGACAACCTAGAATTACAATTGCATAGGATATAATCCTAGTCAGTTGTTACATGGGAAGCAATCTGAGTCGATTTACAACAAGTATTCCATGATATCCGGGCAGAATCCGTTCACCCAGCCTCCGGACTTGTGCTCCACGTATCTTCCTACCTTAGCCCGCACAGCGTGGTCTGGCGGGCCTACGTGTCAGGGCCAACCAATATAATGATCGGTGAGGACCCGTGGGTACCCTTATCCCTCACCCGTACATGTCATTATAATTTTCAATAATTTGAAAAATGCCATGTCAGTGACTGAGGTGGCTCCCACCTGTCAGTGACACAACTGATGGTAAATTTCCAATTGTTGAGAATTATAATGGCACGAATCCAACCAGCCCAAACTAGTCTCTAGCTAGGTCGACGTACCGCCCAATATGATTTCTCCGTACAATTCACATGAAGAAGAAATAATCACGAGAGTACTATTTGAAGACGAGAATAGATGTACTCCTTCCGTTCCAAATTGTAGGTCGTTTTATGTTTTTAGCTTCATAGATATTATTATGCACCTAGAATATCTAGGTGCATAATAATATCTATGAATCGAGAAAAATCAAAATGACCTACAATTTGGAACGGATGGAGTATTTGCCTTCTTTTGTCTTAACTAGCTCACGAAGATGTTCTTCACCATGCCATGAAGTGCCGGGATCCTAGGCCCGGCCCAGCAATTCTTACCATGCCGTGTTTGGGGGCTGGTGTGGCTTTAGTCCAGAATCTAGAAATGCGGAAGGTGAATTAACATACTGCAATAGGAGAATAGAAAATGGTGCAAGGCTGACAAAAAGGATCTGTGAGATTATAGTTGTCGATGAGCGTTTCCATCACTAGCCGACATCGAAATCTCATTGCTTACATGACATTCGATCGATGGCTACACCGGGTTGTTTTAGAGAAACCAATCAACTTGAAAGGTTGCTGATGCATAGATCACTGAGGGCCTGATTAGTTCTCGTTTCACCACAGCCTGGCTCGCACCACGCATCCAGGCCCGTGCCGGCCAGGCCTGCTAGATGCACCAGGCTTTTGTTTGCTTACCTACACCCGGACAGCCAGGCTTGATGCAGCTCGTGATTGGTTACTTGCACCTAGCTATTGGCAGATCCTTTTTCCCTCCCAGCATGCTAGGCCCCGCGCGCTCGCGTGCACCGCGCGAGCTAGGCTCGGTGGAAACGGCCGCTCCTCTCGTTTCCCTCGAGAGGCTCTTTTGCATGCGCACAACCTGACTTGAAGATTGGACCAGGCAACCAAACTGACGCTCCCCGCATGCAGTGAGCCTAGCTTAGCCCGTCCTAAGTTGCTAGGCTAAGACTAGCCTGGCTAGAATCCTAATTTAGGGGGCGTTTTCTTCCCGTGTCTTATTTTTAGCACGTGTCACATCGAATGTTTAGATACTAATTAGGAGTAGTAAACGTAGACTATTTACAAAACCAATTACATAAGTGGAATCTAAACGGCGAGACGAATCTATTAAGCCTAATTAAGCCTAATTAATCCATCATTAGCAAAATATTTACTGTAGCAACACATTGTCAAATCATGGACTAATTAGGCTTAATAGATTCGTCTCGCCGTTTAGATTCGTCTTATGTAATGGGTTTTGTAAATAGTCTACGTTTAATACTCCTAATTAGTATCTAAACATTTGATGTGACGGGTGCTAAAGTTTAGCAAGTGGAAGAAAACAGGCCCTTAGCTCATGTTCGGTTAGCATGGTGCCATGACCTTGTACTTGACTAGAGGTGGGGTTACCACCCGTCGGTGCTAAAGACATTGATTCCTAAGCATAAAAAAGTATGTATTCAATTCTATGGGGAGATAAGCCTTTGGACGGCTGACAGACTTCAGAAAAGGGGATGGCCGAATCCAGCTACCTGCCCACTATGTCGGAGATCACAAGAATCGGCGCTACACCTTTTCGCCGAATGCCGGGTTACAACAAGAATCTGGGCCATGGTGGCGGACTGGTTATCGGCGCCAGCAATCCACCCGAGGGCTTGGCAACAGGCCGATACGCTGCACCACTGGTGGTCGATGAGAGCAGGAGCAAATTCCTGCTCCAAGAGAGGCATGCGAACTTTGATTATGCTAGTTACATGGACAATTTGGAAGGAAAGGAATATGAGAATATTTAACAGCAAGGAGTCTTCTGTCAATATGATTTTTGAGAGGATCAAAGATGAGGCCACCGTGTGGATTATGGCGGGAGCGAAACATCTTTCCGCTCTATGCGATGCTGATTGCGACTGAGTTCATAGTGTTGTTTTATTTTATTTTATTCTTCAGGCTCAATTTTGCCTCATGTCATTTCATTTTTGATTCATTGTACTTATCCAGTCTGGATTCCTCCTTTTTAATAAATCGGCAGCTCTCCTGCCAGGTTCGTTTCAAAAAAAATATGGGGAGATAAGCACTGGCTAGTTGTAAAGAGAACAAGAAGCACTAGCTACTGCTCGAGGGAAAAACAGAACACAAATTCGATTTTGCCGTCACCATCCAAGCACATGGCCGCCATCCAATCCTGCTCCTACCCCTTCGGTTTTGTTGTCTGGCGCGGGCCTGCTGGCTGCCTTGCCTTGTGTACCTCCGCACGGGCGCGCATGGCATGATTCGGTTCGAGTTGGAGGAGTTTGATTCGATTGGAGTTCGAGCTCGATGGGATTCAATTCAGGAGAGGAAATCGACGACCATGGAGGTTGAATCGAGTTCTAGCATGGCCAAATTGAACTCCGCTGCCTGCGAATTCCCTTTTCCCCGACAAGGTGACAACTCGTCTTCCTTCATACAAGCTCTGTTCTCCATGGTGCTCCATGGTGTGTCTTGCTCGGGCTCGCCGCGTAAGGGCTCGCGCTCCATGGTGCTTGGGCTCCATGGTGCTCGCGCGCCGCCGCGGGAGCCTCTACCGGCCGTGTGAATCCCCTCCTCCCCAAGAACTCGTCATCCTCACTCATCTCGGCTTGAGGTTGAAGACGATGGCGCATGGGCAACTCCAGCATCTCTACCTCTCAAACTCTGCCTCGCGGGACTCCCCTCTCCGCGGGCATCAACAGCTACCTCCAGCTCGCCGGCGCTGGTGATGGCCGCGTGCGCTCCATGGAGCTTCGCTGACTGGAGCTCGCGCAGCAAGATTCCAGGTGGAGAATTGGGGGCAGTGTTAAGAACATTGGAGGCAGGTGAGGGGAATCATCCCGTGGCTGTACGGCCGGCTAAGCCTGGCTCCGCTTGGCAGGCTAAAGGGGTTCGATGCATAACTCAAGCCTGGCTAGGATCCCTACACAAACATGAGTATCTTGGCCTGCCTAGGGGTTAGCCACCTAACCAAACACACCCTAACTTTTGATCTAATGTGTTGGAGCCCAAAAGTAGCAGGTATGGGAAGATCTGGTCAGACCTGTTTAGACTAGTCTCCCAACCATTTAGACTGATCTTCCAACCATTCAGACCGGTTTGGGGAAAGTTCCCGAAGTGAAAATTGGAATTTACCATGGCGTAGCTCTCGTTGAGACGATCGAAATGTATATATGGAACGTTTGATTTTGATTTTGGATGAGAGAGTTATACCCTCAGGAAGATTAGAACCTTGTGCAGATAGGTCAGACCGGCTGACCCTACCGGTCAGACCGGTTGGATCAAAGTGCTCCAAATGAAGATTGGACTCCACCATTACGTAGATCTCATCGAGTAGATCAAGATTCATATATATATAATGTCCGATTTGGAGTTCGGACGAGAGAGAAGATCTGCACCCGAGTAGACCGGTCAGACCGGTTGCCTAAGTTGGTCTGACCGGTCTTTGTAGGATCTAGGATACCGACTAGAGGGGGGGTGAATGTGCGATTTTAAGCTAAAATACAATACTTAACAAACTTTAATTAGAAACTTAAAAGATAAGTAACTACTAGCAAATCTACCACTAGGTATGTCAAGACGAGCTAGGATGACAAGTAATAAAATAAGATATATGAAAGCATTTATTTGAAGTAAGTACTACTAAGAAGGTAGAGAGCAAGAAGACAATCGAGAGAGACCGATGTTTTCCTGTGGTGTCGATGACTTGCCGGTCACCCCTAATCCACGTTGAGGTGGATTCAATGATTCAATAGCTTCTCTATCAAGACACCACTTGATGTTTAAGCCGAATTAAATCAAAGAACCTCTCCAAACTTCGTTTCCACTAGAGTTGCTCTTCACCACTCCGGTGAGGTGAGCACAAAACCTCTCACAAGAATAGCCAGAGCAACTTCACAATCTCCTTGAAGTGCTCAACGGCTCTACAAGCTCCAAGCCGTCTAGGAGGCGGCAATCTCCAAGAGTAATAAGCCAATTGACGCTTGCTCGAAGACTCCCTAGTGCTCCAAAGCTCAAGAAATCAATGCAATGCACTAGAAGCCTCTCAAACTCACTAGAAAGCAATCTCAATTCAATGCAAGTGAGTGAGAGGTGGAGAGAGAGGCTCAAAAGATCATAAATTTAGTCCAAAGATCCAAGAGAGAGCTCCAACAACCGGTGGGGGGGGGGTATTTATAACCCCCACCACCAAAACTAGCCGTTACAGTAAATTTTCGTGCAAAACTGGGAAACCGCGATCTGCAGTACAAGTCGCGGACCGTCCGCAGTACAAAGCCCAATGGCTATATTGGCATTTAATGCGTGTCAGAGAAGAACCGTTACGGGGGTCGCGGACCGTCCGCAGTACAAGTCGTGGACCGTTTGCGCCCCGCGGACCGTCCACCAAATGAACTGCGGACCGTCCGCAGTTCAAACACCTGGCAGAAATAGTTTTTGGAGACCCTTAGCGGACCGTCCGCCATTTGACCGGCGGACCGTCCGCCATTTGACCAGCGGACTGTCCAGCATTGGCGCAGAAACTCCATTTCAAAAGAGATCTTTTCAATATTAAAGAAACCATATGCTCATCTTAGATCTAAACTTTGATATGCAATGCATTCTTTTGAGCAAAGAGGCACTATAGAACCCTCAAGCAATAAGAGAATTGACCCCTCTTAATAGTATGGCCATCTATCCTATTAAATCCGGTCATATTGTTCATCCACTAAGCACCTATTTGACCGGCAAAAGGAAAAACCCTATTTTATACCTTTGCCTTGAGCCTTCCATCTTCAAATCAATTTGGAATGTCATCATACTAAGAATCATAGCCACAACTCATTCACGGGACTAACCTACACTCAATATTACTCATTGAAAAACGCTAGTCCTCAAGGGGTTGTCATTTATTACCAAAACTCAAATTATGGGCCTAGATGCTTTCAGTCTTGCTCTGTGTAATCCGAGTAGGAGTTGTGATTTAGCACAAGTTATATTAGGGTTTTGGCTCCTGCGTGGGGAAGATCTTCCCTCCCTATAAATATAAAGGGATTCAGTCGATTGAGGGCATCCAACCCAATCGAAAAAACCAATCTACTATTTTGTATCTTTTCCTTTATTCTTTTGCCCTAGCTTTTCCAATCTACTACTTGCTGTTCTTCCTTCGTCTCGACGACGTTTGAAGACGCTCTAGGTGACCTGCTGATTCTATAGCAACCCTGCGTACGCCTGCTTTGATGGGATTCTTCCCGAACGAACGTTTGAAGGTCTACCGTCGGCCTGCCCGATAACCGGTCATACCGGTCCTGTAACCGGTCAGACCAGCCTGCGCCGAGATGCTGTAGTGAGCCCCTCCACACACGGCACGGTCGTGCGCATTCGTGTGTTGGCTATAAAAACGTCAACACAATGGATTCACGAATAGCAAACCGCTGACTGCGGGAGACACTTTCCCGTGCTGCCATGCATGATTGCACCCAATGAGAAATTGCTACTGACGGCTGACAGGCTCCATGTCGCCGTCGCAGTATCTCCGTTTCTATACGCAAGAAGGCGTGACCAATCCGATGTGAGCCTATGTGTATTTAACAAGTGAATCCCGGCGAGGATCGTCAACAAATGGGGCCTCCCCGTTGTCCAGTAGTATCGCTTCAAGATGAGATTCCGGTTGGGTTCCTGTCAGCTGCCTTAGCTAGCTGCTATAGGCTCCTGTCACCCTGTCATCAGTCCCAATGATACAGACGCAACTCTCTCTGAAACTATTGCTCCATCACCCGTATGTCTTCTGTATGAGACATAAGAACTTGTTTCACTCTTTTTTCCCTGAAATTCTTCAGTTATCACCCCAATTCTTCAGGACAGTCTATAGCACGAGAGTAGGACATGAATCACGACAAAACAAAACAAAAGGACGGTAACGACGAACAATGACAAAATTGGAATGGTTTACGTGAAACTTACAAATTCACCAAAGTCTGAAAAGCTTGACCAATTACTCTCACGTAAAAACGTGAAAAGCGACGTCGCTTTTTATCTACGCGCGCTAGTGCCCTTCTCGCCGGTCGCCACCAACAATGTCTCTCCCCTTGGTCCCGGACTCCCGGTGGAGCAGTCGGCAGTCGCACGCACGAGCTCCACCGGCGGCGGCGCACGCGCGCGTGCCCGCCTTCCAGAATCCGCCTTATCAGCTAAGTCATTGGGTGCGCCCGCAACTCTTCCCACTCGCTCGATCGCTAGCTTGGATTGGATTGGCTGGCTCGCGTCTCCGTTTCAACCGTGGTCTCTGGTCTTGGAGTGCTGGACATTCCGACGTCAGAGGTCAGGCCAATCGCGGAGCTTTCTGCGTGCCATCGATGATAGCTCCTTCTCCCCCTCTGTTTTTTTTCCCTCTCTGTTCGTTTTTGGCGGCCGCAAGCTTTTCTGCTGGAAGCAACAAGAGATGATACGGAGAGGAAAAAGTGGTGGAGGGAGCCCTCCGACCATAACGGGCCGGGCTTTGAGAGTGAGAGCAGCAATGGCGATGGTTTATTTGGCATGTGGCCCATAGCTGAGCTCGACTGCTTTGGCAGCGGCATCTCTGATGACCTAAATCCGGTGAAGTTTCCCGGGCCTGATTGGGCCACGTCGCCCTTTTTCCTGGGACGTCCGATCTCGAGCAAACCTATCAGATATACCATGCCACTGTACTGCAGAATCGAGTGCCTTCCTTCGATACGGCTCGGCAGCCTTCCAGTCCCTTCGTCTCCCGCGCCGGCGTTTCCCCTTCCAGAAATCCAGCTGCGCACCCACCGTCGCGCATGCCGTAGCAGCGTCGTCCACCCAGGCAGAAACCCTCTCTCCCTCTTTGCATCGCCCAAGCAAGAAGCCAACAATCCTTTCTGTCTTCTTTCCATCACCCAAGCAATCCTACTCGATCTGACCTGCAAGCGTGAAGAAAAAGGGATCCCCTTGAGGCCTTGAACAAAGCACGATCTGCACTGCAACCAGGTATGTTTCTGTGCTAGATTTTACATCCATTAAACCATGAGGGTAGATTCTAAGAAGATTCGTAGATGTGAACTGTTTCTTTTCCCCTAACCCTGTAAGATTTTTTTTTCCAACATTACTTTCAGAATGATTGTTAATATTCTACATGATGTTAAAAGTAATTGAATGGTTTCCTGTACACATAATTGATTGATGTGCTGATATATCTGATTACAGAGTAGTCCATTGTCAGATAAGATCTTATCCTGAAGTTGCCTATGTGCTTTCTTGCCAAAATATGTGAGATATTAATCACTGTAAGTATGGTGCTAGAGCTTTTTCTTTTAAAAGCCATAGCAGCCTACCATTAGTTGAAGGTATATAGAGCAGAGTAGTCAACAACAGAGTGTGTTAGGTCAATTACTGGATTAACCTCTGAATATATTTAACTTAGGAAAAGTTAATATATAATATTATGCAATTCGAGTATGGGTCTGAATGTCAAGATTTCAAAACTTAATCTGCTAACAACTTTACAGAAACAGAGCATAATGATCTGATTTTACATGAGTAGAAATTAAGAGCAGAAACTGAATACACTTTGTCTTCCCCAAAGAGATGTAGTACTGATCATGCAAGACCCTGACTGAGTAGCATAAGGCAACATCATTGATGATCTGATTTTGCATGAGTAGAAATTGAGAGCAGAAATTGAATAGACTTTGTCTTACCCAAAGTGAGGTAGTACTGACTATGCAAGGTCCTGACTGAGCATCATAAGAAAGCATCATTACTCATCAATATATTCTACACCCTATATGCCACTTTTCTGTAACAAAAGATTGTGTTTCCATTACAGGCCTGCATGGACTGAAGATTGGAGATAAGCAGACAGTAAAAGGTATGCTCCAAAAAAACTTGCATCCTTCTCAGTCTTTTAGCGTACAGTATTCAAGAAATCTACTTAACCCAAGTGATTTACTTAACCCAAGTGATTTTACTGAAGTCGACAATATACGATACACATTGCTACTGTCAAACACTGTGATTTAGTCGACTGACTAGGAGATAACAGATAAGATGGCCTCATGAGCTGTATGGCTGATTATCTCAAATAAAGCAAATCTGATTTCCCTTACTCTGTACATTAGAGATAAAATATGTCAGGAGAGGACACTAAGATTCACTTTTACCTTTGATTGGCTCATAGACACCTTAGTAATTTAGTAGTTGGTCCTTTTGGTGAATGATTGTGTCATTTCCATGCTGGCACCATGTACTTCGTATTATTCTTACATCAGCTTTTTACCAGCAGCTTCTTCCATCAGTCCATCACCTTATTTTATCAGTTTTTTACTCTCGAGAGCCAGAAGTCCAGAACCGAAGATGCAGGTCGGCAGTAAGCCAATAACGTCCGCACCCTGGTGCTGGGCCCGGGCTTATCAGTTGGTCTCCCTTAAAAAAGCACACGGCAACCATGCGCAGCTCACGTCGCCGTCGATCACTCGATGATCTTGTCGGCCTAGCTCCAATTGACAAAAAGTCGAGGCCAGACGACGGTCGTCGGTGTAGGAGCTGAGGCCTAAGGCCCTAAGGGAGAGCTAGAGGAGGAGGGCGAAGAGCTTCCCTTGCCCACAAGATCCAATCTGGCTCACCCGATCTGACTCGACTCTCCCAGAAGGTAAACAAGCTCCTCATGGTCAACCATGTCTTCTTGACTTCTTGTTTGCTTGATGCCAAATCTGATCTCTTTTTCAAATTGTAAACACTATTAGTTCTGCTTCAGTGTATGTATCAAATTGTAAACACTATTAGTTCTGCTTCAGTGTATGTATAGCTGTAATTCTAGTGGAGAACTGAGCTTTATTCTCATTTTTTGAAATGAACCGCACAAGATACTGCGTGTTTCATTGATATAGTAGAAAAAAATACAAGGCTACAGTCCTGGGAGGTCATAGGCAGGAAAAGAAAAGAAAAACAAAAATAGACTTACCCGGTTGGATTGGGACATCAACACGGGTAACCACTCGAAACAAAACTGCCACACCCGACCGGTTGGATTGGGACGTCAACGTGGCCTCACCGCTCCACTCGTCACGGCGGCACCCACCAACATTCCCGCTCATTTATTCGCCGAAACCTCCAGGTGTGGCCCTGCGTCGATAGCGAACCGATAGAAGCAGACTGCACCGTATCGAGAAGGCCACCGCCATGCGGGACTCTGCGCTGCAGTGCTGCTGTAGCACCACACTCCACCTGACGGAGTGATACCACCGAATCCGGACCTCCGCAGGCTGCCCCGTAGTCACCACCAGGATAACACAACGCGCGGAGGTCTCGCCACATCCGTCGTTGGACTCCATCTCGCACTCGCCGTCTTGAAAAAACACCACGCGCGGGGTCTCGCCACGCCTGCCATGGTACTCCATGTCATGGATTCGTTTCTTTTGTCACCGTCAGAGTGGTGAGCAATGCTGCCTCGCTCCACCAGATCTCCATCGATCAGCTAAGCTGTCGTCTCATGTCGACTTCACTTCGTTGCTTCGCCCGCGCAAAAGCTTTCGCCACCATGTCAGCAAGGCAGAGAAGTCGCTTGTGCCGATGTACTGTACCGTGTAGCCCAGTCAAGCTGAGCAACCCGTCGCGGTCCGCTGCAAGCCTAATTATCCAACGATGTCGTTGACGCAAGCGACGTTCTCCAATGCAGTCCCACGCCACACTGACCGTTACCAAGCAACACCAGTCGCCGCGGTCCGCTGCAAGCAGCTCAGATCGATAACCCTGCGACAACCCCTGGCCGCCACCATAACTGTGATCACCTTTGCGCGATCTCGGTAACACCCGTCCAGCTTGCCACGCAGTGGAAATATTGCCACCAGCTGTGACCGCCCAAACCAAATGACCAGCAATGCCAAAGTCTAGATGGGTCTCTAGAGACGACGCCTCCGAGGAGGGCACGATGCCAATGGCGCGGCCATCGTTCGTCTAGAATCTGGACAGGGTTTTCACCTAGAGGACCCCGTGCAGCAGGGTTCTAGCTCAGACATGACACCCCCAACAGGGAGAACGACGCCCTAGGGTGCCGCCGTCAGCTCCACCAGCAAACGTCGGCGAGGGCTTTCGCCTAGAGCATCCCGACCCGTCGTTGCACGCTCACGGCTCGGCACTCCCGGATCACAGTCACGACAGTTCATCCGAGGTGGTGTCGCCGCTGCGCCTTCACGACCATGCCGCCATACCTCCACCTTCGCCCCGCATGCAGCCTGTGTGCAGCGCCTCCTCCGCATCGGCACCCCTCCGCGCCGCTGTCCTCCACGGGTGCCTCGGCTGCTGCCGGGCCGCCGCACCGCCTCCTCCGCCGGGCCGGCGCGCCCGCATCCTGGCGCCTTCATCTCGCATGCACCACCTAGCCCCATGTCGCGCGGCCTCTTTGTTGGGCTGCCTCGCTTTTGCCGCGCCGGCCCCATCGCATGGCCTTCTCGCCTCACGCCTTGGCCGTCGCTCGCCCCGCGCTCGAACGTTCACCTCCACCACGTTGCCGCTGCCCCGCCTCCTCCTCAGCCTCTCGAAGCCTAGGCGGCCGTTCTGACCGCCGCTGTGCTCTCTCGCTTCCTCCTCCCTGCGGCGACGGAGGCTGCGTACAGCGGCGGGGAGTGCCCACTCGCGCAGCCACAGACCCCGCCGTCTCGCTCCTCCTCGCCCAGATGCCAACCCCGCCCCCGGTCATGAGACCCTCGCCACATCGGGAAGGAGGCGTTGGCCCGCGCGGGGGAGGCTGTTGCCGCCGCGCCAGACTGCGGATCCGGCGCCGTGGCCACCGGATCTGGCCGTGGAGGCCCCGGATCCAGCCTCTCCGGCCTCGCCGCGTGCTGCCTCTTGATGGCCCCCTCCGGCAGCCCCGGCGGCCGCGCCCGCCAAGGATGAGGAGGAGACGAAGGGCGCCCCGACGCCGTCGTCCTCGCAAGACGCGCAGGCTTCCGACGGCTAGCTCGGGCGGCGGCGCGGCCGTGGTAAGGTGAAGGAAGGGGCGGCGGCGCGGCGGGGTGCGTCCGCCCGCGTCGCTCCCACCCGTGTCGCTCAGGTGGGAGCGACGCGGGGCAGCTTTATTCTCATGGATGGGATAGAGAGGTAGCTAGTGTAGAGTGAATGCTGCAACAAAATGTCTCTTCTCCTGGGTGTTCTTTATCATCCAACCTTTGCTTGGATAGCATCTCCATCCCATCCCAAGGTTTCCATGTTCACCCCAGAAGCAATCCTGGCTCGATTTAATGGATTTTTTTAAGCTACAACTAGAACAGAAGATCCGATCTTGGCGAGTGAGGACAGAGACTGGCATGGAAATCTGACCTAGTAAGATATGGACAGGTAGGGATGAGGGGATGATGACTCTGCCCTTCCCATGACCAGAGGGCCAACGAAAGGCTCATGTTTGCGGTTTGCCTTCCCCTGCCTGTGGAATTAGCCTTCGCACAGCCCTTACCTATCTGTTATCAGACAACGGTACTGTATAATATTTCATCATGCTGCTGTTCAATTTGGGTTCGTGATGGCTTCTCTTTGATGTTCAAATAGCTTACCATCTTGGTCAACCCTGTTTATTACAGCACGTCTCCTGATAATATGCAAGTCACCAAATTTGTTCCTTCTCAGTTACCTATCTCATTATCATATATCTGAATTTCAGGTCCTCGAACATGATCGCAGCAGATCCAGCCCAAGCTGATGGCTGACAACAGCATTCATCAAGCATTTATAGAGGATCCTCCTAATGTACTAAAAGAGAAGCCATCTGAAGGAGCTAAATGGTTTTGACGATGCAGGTCAACTCCCGCATATCCCACTGATCAGAAGCCCTCAGAACACGTCTCTGCAGAACGCATCTCTGCGTTTCAAGCCAAGGACTTATTCAAAGGATATATGGCCAAGCTTCAGGCTTGTAGGCCTCCTCGTCTTTGTCTACCTGGCTACCTGCTAGTGGGTGTCATCATCTTTTACTGTTTCATGGATCAGATATCTGGGAAGAGAACTAACAGAGTGCTTGATGCCTTGTACTTTGTTATTGTCACAATGACCGCAGTTGGCTATGGGGATTTTGTCCCAAAAAGTGACACGACAAAGCTTCTTGCTTGTGCTTTCGTCTGTGCACAGGAATGGCGACAATTGCTCTCTTCATCAGCAAAGCTGCGGATTATCTTGTTGAGAAACAGGAGGTGTTGTTCTTCAAAGCAATGCACATGAATATGAAGGGTGGTGAGGCCAAAATGCTCAGAGCAATGGAGACATATCGGATAAAGTACAAATTCTACACTGTCACTCTACTTCTTGTGATGATTATTGTAACTGGGAATCTATTTCTGTGGAAGGTTGAGAAGCTGAGCCTTGTTGATTCCTTCTACTGTGTATGTGCCACGATGACTACCCTGGGTTATGTTGATAAATGCTTCTCATCCAAATTGGGGCCCATTTTCGCAATATTTTGGGTAATCATGAGCACTATCCTCTTGGCTCAGTTCTTCCAGTACGTAGCTGAGCTCGCAGAAAATGCTCGCCAAATGGGTGCTCATCAGGAGGATAACAACCATGGACCTTGAGGCAGCTGATCTGGATGGCGATCATCAAGTCGGGTAAGTGCATTAGTTATAACTCATTTCGTCACTCCTCTTCCATTAGTCTATTTTCAGAAGTGTTTGGTATCACTAGTGCTGACGTCTGAACATTGATCTCTTGACACTTTCCAGTGCTGCTGAATTTGTACTTTACAAGCTAAAAGAGCTGGGCAAGATCAGCCAAGAGGAGATATCTTCTTTCCTGGAGGTGTTTGACAAACTTGATGTTGACGGCACAATCTCAACTTACGACCTTACTCTGGCACAAACCAGTCAATGACTGTTGTATGCATATGCATTTGAATTTGATTTTGCTTTGTAAAGATACAAAGCAACTTGACTCAAGCCTGTAAGAAACAAATATTGCTGGAAGTTTATCTGAGCTTTCACACAGCGCACCCTACACGTATCGCATACGTGAAGTTTTTTAACTCTATCCCTGTGGTTTCCATGTTTCCAGCATATCATGTTAAAATTGCCGAGTAGCTCTTATGCTCACCTGGATAGGTGCAAACTTTTGAACTTGTTACATTTGGCTCCAGAGCTATCTGCAAGCAGCAAGTCTGATGCATCTGATGCCCAGCAATCATTCAGGAATAAATGCAGAAATAAACTTATTCCGGGATCATGACCGGGCACAACACATAGAACAACTGTAGTTGCAGAACATTGAACTAATGGGTTGCCATCACTGCATAATGCCACGAGGCTAACTTTTTCTGAGAAAATTTAAGCACATCTATTCAGATTCCTGTAGTCAAATTCCTGCGGCGAGTTACCTTCCAACCACACGAAATACAACTTAAAAGATATGTTTATTTACATGATCAGTCATGTAACTACTATACTAAACTACATTCAGGCAACACAAGTGCATAGCTATAGTCAAACAAAACAAGATCCTATTCAGTAAGGCACATTCTGGACATTACGATTATGGATTATGTCCAATATTATATATGACTTGTTTGATCTTCTGGGGGATGTATTTGTCTGATAAACAAGAAATGGAGCTTGCAGATAGTGCCTCAATCTCAAACTTGACACCCTTTTGTAACATTGCTTCCAACTCCGACCTGCCAAATGAGAGAGTATACAAGTGAATTTCAAAAGGAGAATTCTAAGAAAGTAAAGAAAAAAATAACTCAATTTTTTTTAATGTTGCTGCATCAACATTGATCATCAAGCACCCTGCCCGGTGGTGGAGTCCACTTTAAATCAGAGTATTCAGATTCACACAGTCACACGTGTGATGTTGGTGGTTTAAATAAGTGCAGCAAGGCCATTTTCACGTAACCTTCTGCCAGTTCTGCAATAACATTAGGATGAAAAAGATTTTCACTATTACAGACTGTATTTCTTGCCTTCCATACGTGCCAAACAGTGATAGTAAAAACGGTCGCATCTTCATCTGAAGAAACAGCTAGGAAATCAACGAGCCATTGTTTCATCGAGACAGGGTATTGGATCTTACAAGTTCCACTTGAGGCCAGAGGACTTACATTTGACCAGCCTGCTTGAGGATGAACCCTCTTTAGCATCTTCCTGGGATAGCCTCATCGATGATGCTACCCAGGTGGTAATTGGTAAACGATCCCACCTAGTCAAGGATCGAGATCAGGCCCTCGTGCGGTAAAAAAAAAAAAACAGAAATTATTTTATCCGGTGTCAACTGTCAAGGTGAGAGTCAACGGACCTGCGCAGCTTTTTACCAGCAGCTTCTCCCATTAGTCCACTTCTGGATTCTGGAGGAGCAGAACCGAAGATGCAGATCGGCAATAAGGCAATAACGTCCGCGCCCTGGTGCCAGCCTTATCTGTTGGTCTCCCTTAAAATAGCACGCGACAGGCACGCGCAGCTCACGTCGGCGTCGATCTTGCCGGCCTAGCTCGAGTTGACAAAAAGGCGAGGCCGGGATAACCGGAGACGGTGGATGAGCCGAGGCTTGAGGCCCTGATGGAGAGCTAGAGGAGGCGGGCGAAGAGCTCCCCTTGCCTGCAGGATCCAATCCGGCTTACCCGATCTGACTCTCCCACAAGGTAAAGAAGCTCCCTGAATTGGTCAGCCCATCCCTTGACTTCTTGTTTGATTGATGCCAAATCAGGTCTCCTTTTCGAGTTGCAAGCACTACTAGTGCTGCTTCAGTGCATGTATAGCTGTGATTGTAGTGGAGAACTGAGCTTTGTTCTCATGGATGGGATCATGGGATAGAGAGTTAGCTGGTGCAGAGTGAATGTTGCAACAAAATGTCTCTGCTCCTCTGTGTTCTTTATCATCCA
Source organism: Setaria italica (assembly GCF_000263155.2). Taxonomy (NCBI): domain Eukaryota; kingdom Viridiplantae; phylum Streptophyta; class Magnoliopsida; order Poales; family Poaceae; genus Setaria; species Setaria italica. The sequence goes on from NC_028458.1 coordinate 5,395,864, forward strand.
ACCTTGCTTGGATAGTTGAAGTCCATCCCATCCCGAGGTTTTCATGTTCACCCCAGAAGCAATCCTCACTCGATTTCATGGATTTTTTTTAAGCTACAACTAGAACCGGAGATCCGATCTCAGCGAGCGAGTGAGGACAGAGACTGGCATGGGAATCTGACCTACAATTCTACAAAGATAGGGACTGGTTGGGATGAGAGGATGACGACTCTGCCCTTCCCATGACCAGAGGAGCCAAACGTGAAAGGGTCAGGCTTGCCTTCCCCTGCCTATAGAATTAGCCTTAGCACAGCCCTTACCTCAATCTGTTATCGAACAACGGTATGTATGTTCAATTTGGGTTCGTGATGGTATGTCCATTCCAAATAACTTACCATCTTGGTCAACCCTGTTTATGTGTAGCACGTCTCCTGATAATATGCAAGTCCCCAAATTTCTTCCTTCTCAGACTCTCAGTTACCTATCTCATTATCATATATGTTAATATGCGCTAAATTATCTGAATTTCAGGTCCTCAAACACGATCGTAGCAGATCCAGGCCAAGCTGATGGCTGACGATAGCATTCATCAAGCATTCATAGAGGATCCTCCTAATGTGCCAAAAGAGAAGCCATCTGAAGGAGCTAAACGGTTTCGACGATGCAGGTCAACTCCCGCAGATCCCACTGATCAAAAACCCTCAGAGCGCGGTTCTGCACTTCAAGCCAAGGAATTATTCAAGGATATACGGCCAAGCTTCAGGCTTGTAGGACTCCTCCTATTTATCTACCTGCTATTGGGTGTCATCATCTTTTACCTTTTCATGGATCAGATATCTGGGAAGAGAACTAATAGAGTGCTTGATGCCATGTACTTTGTTATTGTCACAATGACCTCAGTTGGCTATGGGGATCTTGTCCCAAAAAGTGACACGACAAAGCTGCTTGCTTGTGCTTTCGTCTTCACAGGCATGGCGGTAATTGCTCTCTTCATCAGCAAAGCTGCAGATTATCTTGTTGAGAAACAGGAAGTGTTGTTCTTCAAAGCAATGCACATGAATATGAAGGGTGGTGAGGCCAAAATGCTAAGAGCAATGGAGACAAATCGGATAAAGTACAAATTCTACACTGTCGCTCTACTTCTTGTGATGATTATTGTCACTGGGACTCTATTTCTGTGGAAGGTTGAGAAGCTGAGCTTTGTTGATTCCTTCTACTGCGTATGTGCCACGATCACTACCCTGGGTTATGGGGATAAAAGCTTCTCGTCCAAATTGGGGCGTGTTTTTGCGATATTTTGGATAATCATGAGCACTATCCTCATGGCTCAGTTCTTCCTGTACCTTGCTGAGCTCTATACCGAGCGACGGCAGAAAATGCTCGCCAAATGGGTGCTTAACAGGAGGATAACAACCATGGACCTTGAGGCAGCGGATCTGGATGGCGACCGTCAAGTTGGGTAAGTGCATTACTTATACTAACTCATTTCGTCACCTCTCTTCCATCAGTCTATTTTCAGAAGTGCTTGGTATCACTAGTGCTGACGTCTGAACACTTTCCAGTGCTGCTGAATTTGTACTTTACAAGCTAAAAGAGCTGGGCAAGATCAGCCAAGAGGAGATATCTTCTTTCCTGGAGGAGTTTGACAAACTCGATGTCGACCAGTCTGGCACAATCTCAACGTACGACCTTACTCTGGCACAACAAATCAGTCTATAACTGCTGTACGTATCTGTATTAGATTTTGCTGCTTGAATGGTTTTGGTTGATGTTGTTAGCATTCTGTTGTCCATATGTACACTGTAATCTTGTAATAAATATACAAAGAACCTTTCTTGAATCAAGCTTGTAAGAAACACCTCCATCCCTGTAGCTGCCGTGTTTCTAGTATATATGTTAAAATTGCTATGTACCTGTGATGCTCACCTGGATAGGTGCAGATTTTTGGACTTGTTACTATTGGCTCCAGAGCTGTCAGCAAGCAGCAAATCTGATGCCCAGAAATGATACAGGAATAAATGTTGAAATAAGCTCAAGTTCTGGGATCATGACCGCACACGACACATGGAACATCCATAGTTGCTGAACATTACGCAGTTCACTTCTAATGGGTTCCCGTCACTGCTGCAATACAAGTAGTCAACTTTTTGCGAGAAACTTTAAGCACAGCTATTTAAATAATTGTAGTCAACTTAAAAGACATGCAACTACTTAAAAGGTATGTTTATTTACATCATCAGACATGTAACTACTATACTAAACCAGTCATGCAACATAAGTACATAACTATAGTCAAACAAAGGAATAGCCCATTCTGTAAGACAGGCACATTCCGGACGGGTGCAAGTATAATCTTATAAATGCCTTCCTTGTTTGATCTTCTGGGGGATGTATTTGTCCGATAAAAATGAAATGGAGCTTGCAGATAGTGCCTCAATCTCAAACTTGACACCCTTTTGTAACATTGCTTCCAGCTCCGACCTGCCAAATGAGAGAATATGCAAGTGAATTTCAGAAAGAAAATTCTAAGAAAGCAAAGAAAAAATGACTCAAAATTATTGATAGCTAAATGATTCATTTTATGTCTTCAGAATATAAAGTGCTTGCACCTAACGTGCCTTTATTCATAAAAGCAGGAAGCTATACAGTTATTGAAGCTAAAGGTCTGACACTGAAGACACTAAATCATAATAACTGACCATTTACAGACTAACCAACATCACTAGCTCATTTATCTACATCTGGACAGCATGTTCTTTTGTGGGTCTCATCGGAAGAAATTATAAAATTCTAGTTTAACCATTACTGATTACTGAATACCGAGACAGAGACCACGCATCAAAAGACAGTTCTAATAGTAGATCTGAGCATGAACAAGAGATCAAATCAAAATCGTGGAGGAAATGCTTGTAATACACTTAGTGCAACTCCAAAGTCGAAATTTCTGCTCGTTTACCTCCATTCTGGGGCTTCCTTGTGTAAATAGCACCTAGCAAGAATACTTTCAGCTTTCCTCCTATCTGTGCAGAAGAAAAACAGGCTTCACAAGTTGGCATTTGACATACAACAACAAAGGAACATCTTCCTATAAAAAGATTACATAAGGCATTTGTATCACTCCAGATTGTTCACCTTCAGGTGACAAGTGAAGGAGGCAACAGTCTGGAAGGCAAAAATCCTCAAAGTCGGATGTGAAAACCCCAAGCCACCGTATATCAGGTACACGCAGCAAGTTTGCATCATATGCCAATTGCTTAAGATTACACAAATAGCAAAGGGTGGTCAGTTAACACAAGTAAAGAAGCAATAGTCTTGGTTTCTTAGTGAAAAAATATATTAAAAGCCACCTTGGACAATAGGACAAAATCTTGCGAGTACGATGAGTAGCATGGGCATAATTACGTTTCATTTTTTAAAAAGGAAAACCGGAACTATATTATATGATTTATAGATGACCTTACTGCTAACATAACTTCATAAAGGACTAGAAAATTCAAATGCAAAGATGCCAGGGCAGCTATGGAATGTATGAAGAAAAGTGCACTGTGTGATCGTATCCATGAATTTGTTAAGTGCAATTTAAATCTGCGATTCTGCTAAGAAAGGTTAGTTCGTAATATCAATAGACAAGTAGAACAGAATTAGATAAGTCGCGCTTACCAAGGAACCAAATTTATATGTGGCCAGAATGTCAAAACCATAAGGATCTGAGTCCACTAAGCAATAAGCAGGCAGATGCAGCTGTTCAACAAGGTGTCTCAGGAATCTAGTATGGGAAAAAAGAATTCATGACTGGAATAGCGTGTTCAGGAATTACAAAATGAACTTAGAGAATAAAGAGCACATGCCTTCTTGTTGGAATATCTGGGTAGCCTCTTCCCTGAGGAGACAGTGTGATATCATAAAACTAGATAAATGAATTTACAAGAAGCAGTAAGCCGATAACACTATATGTTAGTTGCCACTTACTGTAATAACGATGCAGCGATTTCTTTCACAGAACTTGTCATTGGCCAAACGCTGGAACACTGCAAAGGGACTACTGAAGCATACTGTACGAAGAGTGGAAACTATTAAATGCAGATAGAAAATTTGAAGCTCATACCTGTCTCCTTCTCAACTACAAGTATGTAGTGAGCAACACTAACAACATCTGCAAGAGGAAAAAGAAGGAAAAAGACAACTTCAGTTTACTGCAATGTACTTCAGGTAAGGGGAAATCGAAGTTCGTGTAACACGAAAGGAAGCCTGTATATAGTTACTTGGAATGATAAGGATACCCAATTCCATAATTTTTCAAGATAAAAACATGATATAAACTGTTAATTATCTTGATAGCCAAGTTTTGCTTATAACCATATAGGGATGTCTAAATCTAACTTGCTAAGCAACCATATGACAGCCAAGTTTTGCTTATAACCATATAGGGATGTCTAAATCTAACTAGCCAAATTTAAATGGAAATAATTTACAGAAAGATCAAAGGTAGCTGTTTAATTCAGAATGTATGAGTCTTTTTCTCTTGAGGGCACAGAATGTACGAATCTGAATTTGTTTGAAAAAAGAAACCTATGAAATTGATGGAAAGATTTTCAGTATCCCCTTCTACACATTTTACAATAGCACAAAAGGGAATTGTGTTCTTAAAGTTGCTGGAAAAACCTTTGATTGCCTCAATGCTAACAGGGATGGAGAAAGCCTGGATATACAGAAGGTAAAATCAAACCAATTAAACGGAATCTTAAAAATAAACCACTTGGCAAAAATTAGGGTCAGGGCACAGGAGAACATAGAAGCTTACAGCATTGACACTTGTTATACAATACACTTTCTTTTCACCCTCCACAAATCTTATCCAGCCCATCACCAAACTGGGATAATGAAGGCATGTACAAGTGCACAAAGGTAAAAATGAGTACAAATAATCGAGTAATTATATGAATATAACATGGTCTTGAATTTCCAAACTCCTATCGTGACTTTACTGAATACTGAACACTTCTGTAAGCTTCTACGTTCTCCTGTGCCCTGACCCTAATTTTTGCTATCGTGACTTTACAAATAATCCGTGCCTGCAGCTACTTGAGTATTTTGTATTCAGATAAATCAAAGACAACTCTTCATATATGCAGACATGTCTTCTGCAGAAAATATCTCAAATTTGTGAATTAATACTAGGAGGGATAACATATCTATCATGGCTTCATTTCTTTCCCCCTCTTCACATGCATAAACCTAGGCAACTTTTTGGGAGGCGTAGTGGTATCCTTCGCTAGCAGATTGATCAATAGATGCATAGCACAGGTACAAATTAGACTAAGGCTACGTTGAAAGAACAGTGTCCCGTCCCTAATAGTTCATCAAACACACCCACATCATCTTTTTACATAGAGGAGCGAAGTGCTTGGGATGACTAAGAAACAAAAAGAAAAATTTATTGGTTTAAGTTATCAAAATGAAGCGTCGTAAAATCATAGAAGAATAGAGATCAAATGTATCTTCAGAGACAGTTCATACCCTTTCACGACAGGAACCTGCAGGCAGCCAAGGGATCACAATATTCAGTCAGCTATGAAGAACAATCGAAAAACTTATCAAACGAAGACTGTATGCATCATGTAACTCATGGTGCTGCACCGTAAAGGAGCAAAGAGAACCTTCTTTGCTAACGGAAGGTCCTCTCTACATGGATAACAAAAGCATCTGAAAATAGGCATACTGATGGTACCTACCACATTGAGATTGTGCCGACTGCACTTGAAGAGTATGCAGATATCATTAATGGCACGGTCAACAACAGCTACTTCTGCAGTGAGCAAAGGAATGTCTAAATTTTAGTCATCCATAACAGGAAGAGAAGCAAACATTGCAGCTAGTGAGCACAGACCTACGAAAATGGAGGGGTACATGTAGTAAATGTCCCTCTTGGAGCAGTGCTTGTTCTGCTGCAGGAGCTGCTGCACCACGAGCAGCACCCTCAGGAGCACATCTGGGCATCAACAACGAATCCTGAAGTAATTATCCTGATCAATTACACCTACAGATTGGGATGTATGTGCGCGCTAGACCGCGCGGATGCATACTGAGGCGGGAGGTGTGGCAGTCCTTGTGGAGCAGGGAGAGGACGTCCGTGCCTACGGGGGCGTCGTAGCTGCAGGCACTGCAATCACGCACGAGCGCACGGCCAAGCAGGTCACACATTTGGGTGAAATTGCTCGAGAGATGTGACAGGAAGGAGACCGTGTAGGGAGCGGGGCGGGAGCCAAACCATGGGGACGGGGACGCAGCGTCGGCGGCGGAGCAGTAGTTCCGGTACCGGTGGAGCACGATGGACGGGGAGCGGCCGGCGGCGACCTCCTTGACGACCCAGCGCACGAGCCCTGTGCCGCCGAGCCCACCGCGAGTCAGCTCTGAATGCTAGGGGAGAAAATAGTTTAAGGGCATGCCGTTGAGGAGAGGAGGGGCGGGAACCTTTGATCCTGCGGAGAAGGAGCGCCGCCGCGTCCTGCCGCCTTCGCAGCCGCTGCTTGTCGCAGCCGAGTGCCGCCGCACACCTCCTCTTGTCCCTCCCGGCCATGACACGAGTCGGTCGGGATGCGTGCGCCGCTGCGGCTCGGGCTTCTCCCACTCGGCGCAGGTTTTTGACCCAACAACGGCTACGCGGCTACGCCCAAACTCGCTTAGGGGGTGTTTGGCGAGTACCTGTCACATCGGATGTTTGATACTAATTAGAAGTATTAAATATAGTCTAATTATAAAATCAATTGCACAGATGGAGTCTAATTCGTGAGACGAATCTATTAAGCCTAATTAGTCCATGATTTGACAATGTGGTGCTACAGTAACCATTTGCTAATGATGGATTAATTAGGCTTAATAGATTCGTCTTGCGAATTAGTATAGGGGTTCTGCAATTAGTTTTATAATTAGCTCATGTTTAGTCCTTCTAATTAGCATCCAAATATTTGATGTGACACTCCTAAAGTTTAGTAGCTCGTATCCAAACACCCCCCTTAGACCTCCTTCGATGTGCCAACTCAGCTACACGTCACATCATATTTTTATTTTTTTAAGATAGTCTCGTACACGTATCCATATAAGGTTGATGTATAGTGCTATATAATTATAAGAGATAGTGTTTGACTCTGACTGTCAGAAGACATGTCTTTTAAACTTTAAGTGTATGAGCTAGACTTTAACCACTAGAGGAGATCTTAATGGAGGAGTTTGGTTCGGAAACATGCAATCCGTTATTTTCACACCCTTCATTCTTTTTTGTTTGGGCTGTGAAAAAAAAAAGTCGATCCATTACTTCTTCCATCCAACCCTTCTACGTGGAATCTAATGGAGCGATTGGGAAAGGGTTGAGTAAAGCTCTTAAATCCTTAACTGCAACGGTTCATAACAGAGAAATATGTTGCAGAGTCTGTGCTAGCTGTTTGATCCGTCGTGCGTAAAATTGGTAAGGTACGTATTGTTTTCCACGCAATACCACGTACTCTAGCCATCACTGCAAAAGCTCTCCTCCAAAATAAAAATGAACAGGAAGGTACTAACGTACGTAAAATGCACATTATTTTAACTAACGAATCAAGACTAAGACTTTTAAAAATAGATAAAATGCTTCGATCTGGATAAACAATCCAAACTACACCCCACCAAATCCATTGGTCCACCTATAATAATCACACCAGGAACTGCCAATAGAACTTTTTTTAAGAAATAATAATCACGCCAATGCACTCACCCCCAACCACACTCGAACCCCTAAAAGCGCATAGGTGAGAGGATACATCTTAGGCCAATTTCAAAAAAAGATTTTATTTTTGAGAAATTTAAGAGTACTTGAAAGAAAAAAGGAAAGGAGAGCCGTCCATCCAACGAAATTGAACGGTGGAAACAAAGGGAGTGCCATGAAGTACCTAAAAGAAGTATCAATTTGGTGGGATCAAGTAAAAAATAGTAAAAAATTACTATGATGCCCTTTTAATTATGTGTAAATCTATTTAATTCTTTTTGGGTAAAAAGGATAAGAAAGAAAAGTACCTGCAAGTACCACTGGTACTTTAGAAGCATTGTAACAAAGCTCTTTGTTTTTACTGTTTTTGAAACTTTCGTACTAACAAAATAGAAATAGAAGATGGATGAAACTACTTCTACCTTACTTTATTTATATTTTCTATTTCATAGGCTACACGACACTTAACTTTATGACTCATTAAGAGTTGAAAATTGTGTACACGTGGTTCTATCTGGGTGAAAATGATTCCTTCTATCTTTTCTTTACCTCTTTACTACATTATAAAAAGATCCTAGTTGGCATATTAAAGGAGAATGAAATTTTCATTGGTAGTGGCCTTAGGTCATTCGAAGTGAAGGTTTCATCACATTAAATGAGGAGGCACGTAGAAAAAAAATGATAACACAGTAAGAAATTTATCAAGAGAAATAGAAGAGATGTGTATCATCTGGATGAGACTAGGTGTACATTGTTTTCCAGAACATGAAACGTGTTGAAAATGGCAATGAGGGCTAGAGGATTTCATTCCATCTGATTTTGCCAAATCAAGTGTATCGCAAATTAAATGCTACGACTTTCTATGAAACTGGGAAAGAAACTCTACACTACAGACCTTATTTTTATTTACCAACCCAAACTTCTTATGATGTGTCACTATTGAAAACAGGAAATATAATTTTCGTTAAGAAAGCCACTCTTGAAAAAAATAGAAATGAAACTCCCCGCTAAGAATAGCCTTATACAACTAGATGTGTTCTCCTAGCGTGTTCCACAAGGGCCATGCTATTCTGGCTCGCTCATCAGGAGGGCTGTGGTGCGTGATCTCAGACAACATGCGGTTTTTCTTTATAGGAAAGTTTATGTCCCCATAACTTTTGATGTTTGGAAAGTTCTAAATTATGAATACAACTTTTACACATTAGTTTTTCAGACAACTTCTTAGTCCTCCTTTGGAACAAAGGATTGGTTGGGAAATTTTGCAGGATTTAGGTCCTATAGGAATTTTTCCTATGTATCCAGCTGATATCCAGCTGGAACAAAGGGCTGGACATCCAAGAATCCTACAAAATTCCTCTCGGATGCCTCAAGGGGATGGCCAATGGCCAACCTATTGGAAATTTTTCCATGTGTCTATCTCTCATCAAATTCAGTGTTTTTCCTGTGTTGCATCCAAAGGTTCTATTGGAAAGTTTCCTACATTTTGAATTCATGTAGGATTGCATTTGAAAACCAACTAAAATCCTACATTTTTTCTATTCCTACGTTTTGATATTTCTGCATTCCAAAGGAGATCTTATTATAGGATAATTTTTCAGCCCAATTTTGATCTTATTATAGGATAATTTTTCAGCCCAATTTTCACAATACGCATAAGTTATTCAAGCAAAGTTCTCATAAGATAATTTTTTTAGCACAACTTTCATGATATGTACAACTTTTACATGTAAGTTTTTTGAAACAATTTATCAGAGACAAACTTCAAGCACAACTCGTGCGAGAATACTACCAAGAAGACTTCTCATATAATTTTTATGGATAAGTTCACCATACGATTTCTCAAGATAACTTTTTAGTATAATTTCTTCAAAACATTTATAAAAAAAACTTCTCACTAGACCACATCATGGAATGTAAAAAGAAACTGAAAAGGATAATACTAGGAAGGATGAGTTTTATCTAAACGCGTGTGTAGCTACTCTTATCATCATTATACCACCATACGTATGTGTACATACTCATTTATCACATTGAGTATGTTCACATACCAATTCTAAGATATTCCAAAGCAAACTATATGAAAATTTTCAAAAGCACCCCTAGTTTATAAATATATTTTGATTATACCTTGTCACTGGTATATAAAAATTAGTATGTCCACATACTCTATGTTTGATCACATATTCAACATATATACCACTACAGATGGTCTAGTATCATCACATACTACGTGTACATACTTTTCATTCGGTCAGATTCATCGTATATCATGAGATACGCAGGTAGGAGTAGCTACACACGCGTGTAGAAAGGATTTTCCCATAAAAGGAAAAATAATTAATACTTACTCCTTGTGCCTGCCTGCACGGCTGCACCCACATCTTCTAGAGTCGACAGCAATGGGGAGCTTAAGGTCGGGCCACGAAAGGACAGTACTAATCTTTATCAAGGTTAGATAGTTTCATGTGTATAATACTGATTTTTAATTCCACCAAATGAATCGCCGATAACAGCTTAATATTTTTAACTAAAATTTGCAATAGAACTGAATAGGCGTGTGCAATTGCAACAAAATAGCTGATAACCGAGAGGAAACTCAAAATCCAAATGAGATATGGGGTGGTTAAGACCCCTTTTGAAATGGATGGAAAATACAGAAATTATGGAGAATTTGCTATATAGAAAATTTTCTTGCGAGAGCCTTTGGTTCTAAGGGGTGTTTGGCAGCACTCGACTCTAAAAAATAGCTCCACTCTACCAACTCCACAAAATTTCCGGCCAAACACGTTCAGCTCCACAAACTCTGGCTCCAGAAAAAATGTGGAGTTGGGGGTCAGCTCCATGATTTTCTTTCCCCTATCACAGGGGCTGCAGCATCTGTTGCCCGTCCACGCCCACAGGCTCTACCCAAGAGGTTTTATCGGACATGGTCTAGGGCCTCTCAGGGTCCACCACCTATCCACCAGCTGACGTAAGTGCTTCTGCACTCATATGTGGATTTGCATCATTTGCTTTTCCAGGAACATGAAAATTTGGATGATTTGCAATAGAAACTTATACATCTATTCAATATTGTCATAGGTTTCACAATGATTATGACTGTGCGAAAGAGACGTTTGTCACACCAGAGCTTTACTTTAGGCTGAGAAGACCTTTGTACTCCATTCCGGTTGAGGAACTGCTTGAAAAGGGAGATGGTAATACTTATCTGCTATCAAGTTTCTCAAAGTGGTTCCTCAGACCAGCAGGCCTGCTCGTGCATGGAAACCACAACCGTGGCTATTGCATTGCCCCATCATTTACAAATGATAATCTAGATGTTTGGTTGGCCACTGGTCAATGTGCACTGAAGACTGTAAAATGGTTTTTATCTTGGTGAGAAAGTGGATGGACAGAGGATGTGCAAAGTAACTTCATATTCAGCTCTGGTACAGTACTTTATCTCTATTCTGAAGCAAGTAGAAGGCCCTGACATAATGGACAAGCTCTCTCCCATCGTCAAAGATCTTTTCCAGAAGATGGAAGGTAGACTTGAAAATGAAATGATGACATATCTTGGGGAGATGATCCGAAACCACCTAGCTTTGATGTCAACTGATGGTTGCATTTATGTCATCCAAGAATCGGAGAGGCTTCTGAAGAAAGAGCTGCTACACAGTGCAAGCAAACATGAAAGAGAGATGGCTATCAAGATTTTGTCTTCTCAGCCTTACCTGTGGTCCTCCACCACCCCAGCATCAACTTTTGATCCCCATCGCCAGGGGGCATGGGTTGATATAGCCATGAAACACACGACATTAAGGCATTGGTATCAGTTTAGCTTAAAATAAAGAAGTGGCAGATCAGATGTATTATTGGCAAAGTAGCGGGCTGTTCGCATCAAGAGGGTTTTTCATCACTCTCAAAAAGTTGCTGACTTAGTATCTTCTGGAGTAAGTTTTGTATCCCTATGGAGAAATGGGATAGCCCACTATGCCGAGGTTGAGCTAAAAGCAAAACTGTTGGAAGCATTGACAAGTAATGATCAGCAAAGTTCTAAAAAGCAAATAAGGGGACAAGCTCGCCAAAGCCTGGCCGATCAAGAAGAAAGTGCCCATTGCAACTTTCATTGTCAATTACCCCCAATACCTTCCTACACAAATTGAGAACTTTGCCCGTACAAAGATGTTGAGAAGACTAGAGTTGCATAATTGCTGGCCATGTCACACTAGATCTTATGGTCGTGCTCTGTTGATAATTGCTGGTAAAGAAATGCTCTTACTAGCTCCACACTATTTCTTATTGTGGCAAATACTAATGCATTTAGGTCTGCATTCTGCAGGATTTAAAGCTATACTCTTAAAGCTAGGACCGCGCAATGCTTCTCAAGTAAAAACACATATTTGCTTCTCAAGTAAAAACACATATTGTTTCTGTACTCCATTTGGACTGGCCTCATCTACCTTTTTTTTTTCTATAAATGGGTTAACATGTTAGTGTTGATAGTTCGGTTTTGTTTTGGAATAAGGTTATAGCAGTAGTATCAGACTCTTATGATTGTTTCACCTCATAGTGTTCTCAGGAGATCTATTGCTTGATGACTGGAATGTGCTACTGCGCCGTTACTTTCCCTAGAATGATCCATTGTGTACTAGCATTTCGCTAGAGGGAGGGTTACACATTAATATAACTGATGCAGCATTGCAATTTGCAACGACACATCTGTTACTTCCTTTTCTTCTTCTTTTTTGCGATAGATGTATAGACAACGCTTGGTAAGGGTACTATTTATTCTGCATTTTGCACATTCTGGATCTATTGGTAGCTTGTTGTACTGTCCACATCTAGGAGCTATTTTGCACACTATATGCTTCTTTTTTAACAAGATAAACATGTTCGTGTTGTGAATCCATGACCTATTGTATGGACATCTAGTGCTTGAATTCCTGTTGTCAGTTGTCACATCCATTAGCTTATAAGTAGTGCAGACCTTAGATTTTGTGTGGCTGATCCAATTCTCACTACACATGTAGGGGATATTGTCCATTTGCTCAAAGTCTAGCAGCGATGATACCGATGATGATGAGATTGATAATGACTTCAAAGGCAGCAATTCTGATGGTAATATTAATATAATTGTTAATTCTTAGGTAAGGCACATACTACTTCTGTGCTTCCTTTGGACTACCCTTACCTATCTTTTCCTTCTGGTAAAAGGGTTAACATATTCCAAATTTTAGTTTGAAGACTACCCTCACCTATCTTTTCCTTCTGGTAAAAGGGTTAACCTGTTCCAAATTTTAGTTTAAAGTTTCAATAGTTAAGTGTTATTTTGCAATCAAATGTTATTAATTGTCCCAAATTCTTGTGATTGCTTCACCGTTCTTAGGAGGTGTATTTGCTTGCTGATCGAAACATGTGCCCGTTAGTTTTAACTTTTAAGCAAGACAAACTTGTTGCTTGTGGCATTTTCGACATCCAGATATTTGACACACTATATGCTTCAGGTTTGAGTAGGATTGAAAATTTTAATGCAGGTTTTCTTAGCAAGATAAAACATGTTCTTGTTGTGGATCTATGGCCTATTATATGGAAACCTGCTGCTCATATTCCTATTGTCTTATCGATTGGCTTTTAAGCAGCGAGAGCTTATATTTTGCATACCTGACCTAATTCCAGTTCCCATTACGCATACGGAGGATTTTATTATCTGTTGGCTCTAATTTGAGGAATGATCACACTGTTGATGGTGAAATTTACGAAGACATACACTCATGATGGTGAAATCTACAAAGACATACACATATGATGGTGAAATCTACAAAGACATACACTGATGATGGTGAAATCTACAAAGACATACAAATCTGGTAAAAGGGTTAACCTGTTTTGATTTTTAGTTTACTGTTTTGATAGTTAGATATTATTTTGCAATAAAATGTTAGTGATTGTCCCAAACTCTTGTGACCTTTTCAGTGTTCTTAGGAGGTCTATTGCTTAACGATAGAAACATGTGCCTTGTTAGCTAGCTTTAACTTTAAAGCAAGAAAAACTAGTTGCTTGTGGCATTTTTCACATCGAGGAGCTATTTGGCACCTATATGTTTTAAAAGTTGATAAGGATAAAAAAAATATGCAATACAAGGTCTTTTGTAGAGAAAAGGGTGATCGCCTGTTTTATTCATTATTGAAGGAAAGCAATACAAACTTCTAGAGCCTTCCCCACAACTCATGATCTATGATATTTTTCATGAAGGGACTAGATGTTGTTGCCATGAAGAAATTAGAATAATGTAGACCGTAGATATTTATCTAGTGAAAACCTATGATATTTTTCATGAAGGGACTAGATGTTGTTGCCATGAAGAAATTAGAATAATGTAGACCATAGATATTTATCTAGTGAAAACTCTAGAAGGGGCCACATGTCATCATCCTATGAACTCCCTTGGCCTATAAATAGAGGCCCCATTCCTTGCCATGCCATTCAACCATGAGCATGGTAGATGAGTGGAGTACGGTAGAAGTAAAGGGTGAGTGCTAGGCCAGCCACTAAAGAGAGAGTGTTGTACACTCTTGTGTAATATTGTTGTGTTGTAATAAAGTTCTGTTTCTTACAAGTGTTAGTCTTCCGGTTGAGCCATATAGTTTCTAAGTATTTAGTGCATAAGTTGTGATCCATCGAAGGTTGGCTCTGTCACCTAGGATCACAAGGGTCTAGACTTCATCGTAGGTTAGTTCTGCCACCCAGAAGTCAACTTCATTTGTTGGTAGGCTCTGCCACCCGGAAGTGAGAAGGCGGCTCTACCGTCAAAATGACCCGTCGCACTAAGTAACTAGAAATTAAAAGGGCTGACCGACTCCAAAGTGAGTTGGTGTCCTAGGTGTAAATCCTCAGATTAGTGGGTATTATGGCCACCTCAATTTCCAACAATTAGTATTAGGGCTTGGCGGTCCGGGATCGTCTGGAGGAGGCTCTCTAGTAAGCACAGGGTGCTTGCTGTGTTCGGTGTCATATCAAGGCGCTAAGAGGAGACTCTGCCGGTGCACAGTCTGGGACCGTGAAGCTCATTGATCCGGGACCAAGAAAGCTAACTTGACGCCGGGCGTCAGTTACCATGGCAGATCTTGCTAGCGCATGTGGTGGGATTAAGAAGCTCTATAACCATAACTATGGCTATTGGAAGACCTACATGGAGTCATACCTGCAAGGTCAAGACCTATGGGAGGTTGTTGCGGGCGCCGAAACAGTGCCTCCACCAAAGGAGAGTGGCGATAGTTCTTCGAAGAAGGAGAGAGCCGATGCCTTGCGGAAATAGCGCATCAAAGCCAGTAAGGCCATGTTCGTGCTGAAGACAACTATTGAGGAGGACCTACTGGAGCACATCCGAGATGCGGAGACCCAAAGGAAGCTTTGAATACTCTGGGGAAATTATTCTCGAAGAAGAATGAAGCACGCCTCCAACTCTTAGAAAAGGAGCTATCAGGTATCTCCCAAGGAACTTTGACTATTAGTCAATATTTTACAAAAGTAAAATCCATCTGTCAAGAGATATTCAAGCTTGCACCAGATGAGAAGGTTGGTGAGACCCGTATGAGAAGAATTATCATTAATGGTCTTAGACCCGAATATCAAGGGTTTATAGCCACAGTGAGTGGATGGTCTACTCAACATTCATTGGTGGAGCTAGAAAATTTGTTGGCTAATCAGGAGGAGTTAGACAATTTCTTGTTGGCTAATCAGGAGGAGTTAGCCAAGAAGTTGGGAGGCATTACTGTGAAGGAAGAAGAGGAGGCTCTCTTCACAAGAAAAAAGAAGGGATTACCTTGGGGGCAAGGAAGGCCGAAACCAAGGTGGATAGAAGGGGCCAAGCATCACCTAAAGGAGAAAAGTAGCTCTTCAGGAGGAACATGGTTTGTGAAATGGTCAAATTTCCTTCGGGCTAATTCCCGCATTCACCAGCAGAACATGGTTTGTGAGATATACTCTCACTGACAACACAGTAAAGCTCGTTCAGAAGAAAAGAAGAATAAATGTGGAGCTTTTATTCATTCTCACAACTCAACATACGCATCCAGTTCTCGGTTAAAGTTACACTACACCTAGCCAACTCCTGAAACGACCAAATCTATCCGCATTACAAAGACCGTGCCAGATACAAAGACGACCAACGATGCTTCAAACTTGCTACATTTGACTATTTAACACAGCCGAGCTCTCAGTGGAGGGAATGCTGTTTACAGTTCTGGGTGCAAGAGCGTCAGAATCTACTTGTTGAAGGCTTGGACCGCTTGCTGCTGAGCTGGGCGACCGGGAACTCTACCAGGACAATGAACGATGAGCTGTCGGCTTCCCGGAGGTACTGTACTGTGCCGCTCATCGTCTTCACTAGCTTCTGGCTTATGTACAGGCCGAGGCCCTCCCTAGACATCTCTGGGTTGTGCCGGAACATTTCTTGTATTAGGGCCTCTGGGACACCCGGTGCTGGATGGACAATCCTGCATTCATTCAGAAAGATCAACAGCTGCTATGCAGGGGGATAGGCTTCACAGTCCCCACAAGAAGTTATAGGTCGCGGTGTTATACTACCGTGACTTATATTCACCACGGAAATGTTTGTAAGGATGGCTGGGATGGAATGGAATCACTTTTACGCAGGTGTTATTTCTACTGTTTCAAACAGCAGAGTAGCCATATGCCAGAGTGTGACATGTATCACCTGCACCTTGACTGATGCAGTGATAGGATCTGCAGGATGTGGGAACTTGAACTAAGATGTTCGGAGGTGAATTTGCTAACATTAGGGCCTTATCTGTTGCTTGTCAACATAGCCATTTTAGTTCGTGGGTTACAAATAGCACGATTAGGAGCAGTGCCAAATTTGTTTGCTAGAGTAATGGAAACTGATACAAAATGCACTGGTTCACTTATTTGAGAAGTCATCCTTTCAGTTCAAGAACAAGAATCAAAAGAACAATATAAGATGACTGGCGTGTTACCTGAACTCTAAATGAGCAATCTGCATGCCAGACCCAATATTTTCCTTCTTGGGAATGACTTGGAGTACAATAGGTCCTTCGCTGGTTGGGTGAATTGAAGAGTGCATGCCAGGTAGTCTGCTAGAACCTGCTGAAGCCTTAAATTGTCTCCATAGAGGTGCATGCATGATACTTCCACAGGCCAATCACGTTCAATAGAAATCCGTTTTTCCTTGCCCAGAGACATGCCTTGCATGAGGACTGTATTCAGAGCTTCCTCAAGTTTGAATTCTACTGTGTTCATCTCCATATAGCTGCAACAGCAAGCATTTGTTTATCAATGGTTAATAAATGAGTACAAGTGGACAGGGAAGCCTTGTTTTATGCATACATCTTCTAGCACTTCAAGCATTACTACATTGAACAAAATTTTCAATGTCTCAGAAATTCTAACCACCATGTAAATATGATCAGCAATATTTTCATGTGTATGTTGCTCCATATATGCATTCTAGCATTATAGAAAAAATATGCAAACAATTAAACTAACAGTACTACAAATGATTTGGACAGTCTGGCACTTACCACTGTTCAATGCTTTCAAGATCAGTGTCATGCAAAATCTTTTTCAGCTGATCCTGACAGAGAACATTAGATGCAACAAGCCGCCTCTGTTCCTCTGTCAACTCGGAAGGTTCCAATAAACTATGTGTAAATTGCATGCCATTGAGTGGGTTCCTTAATTCTTGGCGAATGTAGGTCAATTCCTTAAAGCTGTTTGTAGCCGCTTGCTCAGACATTTTCTGCACCTGGAGAGCATGCTGAAGCTCTGGGCTGGCCACATGCAGGAAGCAAAGAGCACCGGTGATCTTGCCCTCAGCATTTGTCCTCTTATTTGCTGTGAGAAGGGATTCCACATACTTGCCATCTGTGTTGAAGAAACCAAAAGGGAGTTTCCCGGGATCCTGACCCGAAATCACTGTGTTCATCAGTATGCTAAGTTTCGTTAGAGTAGCATGATCTTTCACCCTACAGCCATAATCATGAAGGGTGAAAACCTCCCCAATTAACAACTTGTCAATGGCATCTTCCCTCTTCATACCGGTAATCTTCTGCATAGCTTCATTCCACTCTAAGCAGGAACCAAGATCATTGATCATAAATATGGGAGGGATGAGCTCGCTGGGGTTCTTCACTATGGCAACATAGTCTCCTTGTATCCTAGTATATTTATCCATAATCATCTTCTGCCCAGTCAAATCTTGTGCTACAAAGCAAACTCCAACAACTTTCTCTGAAAGGTCCCGACTGCAGCAGGAGTTGACCATCAAAATTACAGGGCCATTGCATTCCTGTTGATTGAATGTTTTAAGCCTGATTTCCAGATTTTGCTCCTCAATTCCTGAAACACAAGGAGGAACTAAGCTGTCATACAAAACAATGGACAATTCAGACTAAGCTGGAGAGAACAGAAGATCATTTGAAGGCATAGTGACAAACCTTGTAAAGCTGAGTCCAAAATCTGTTTAACCACTTCAACAGAATCAGACATGACAAGATCTACCAGAGGCCTCCCTATGGCTTCCATAACAGGTAATCCAGTTAGTTCTGCGGCTTTATTGTTCCATCCATTTATGTTACCGGCAATATCAACAGCCAAGATAGGGGCAGTTGCTGTCTCAATTAAGCGGACCATCTCATCAGTAACTGTCCTTAGTTCAAGTAGCCCCTGTATCTTCTTCGTATCCTCAGATGGAGCTTTTACAATGGTCCTTACATTGTTTCTGTTGGCATCTTCATCTTGCAGGGAGCCACGTAATATTAACTGCAAAGAATGGATAGCGTCCATTTCAACATCCTCCCAGGGAACACTTCTCCATTTAACCACCTCCAAGAAGGCCTTGAACGAAGATCGTGGATGCATCTTCCTGCCGTTCTCATCTGCATCCACTGCTTCATGCTTAGCTCCACCCCACTTGATCTCCTTTGCTGTGTGGGCTCGGAACCAGAAGATGAAATCTTTGGAAGAGATCTTTATGGCTGCCATGCCACACACAACCTCACGAAGTGCAGCAGCACCAGGATAACCCGCTTCCACTAAGCTGTCAGTACTCAGCCCAGTTGAACCATCATGGTTCTCCTGCAGCCATGCGACAATGCTCTTTATCTCTGCCTCGGAGGGAACCGATCCGAGCGCCCAAAGCTGGTTTTGGTAGTACAGTGCAGCTCCATCACACTTTACTAGATCCATCACATTAGGCGACTGGGTAAATATCCCAACAGGGGCATCCCGCAAGAGCATGTCACACAGAAGGGTTTGCGTTCGGAGGATGTGCCTCTCCTTTGCCTGAGCAGCCAGTTCTACCTCCTTGTTGAGCTGTATGCCGAACACTTGCAAGAGAAACTCGCAAGCATACCTTAGCGGGAAAGGAACGAACCTCGGGCTCGTGTGATGGCAGACCACCAGCCCCCACAGCTTCCTGCCTTTGGGCTGCTGGTCACTCCCAGTATCCTCATCCTCCTCATCTTCGTTTATAGTTACTGACATCACAAGCGACGCAACAGAGCCCATGTTTGCCATGTATTGCGCATGGCAACCATGGGGAGCCCGGAGCGTGGAACCACATAGGCTGAGAGGCTGTGCTAGGCTATCATCCTGAATGATCTTCACTGGAACAGCAGAGTAATCGCATATCATCCGCACTTTGTTCTTCATAAAGAGAAACCTGGACGCCTGTGGGATGTCAGTGGCTGGGTAGTGCAGGCCAAGATACGGCTCCAGATCAGATCTCCTGCACTCGGCGATAACCTCGCCGTGCTCATCCTCATGGAACTTGTACGCCATGACCCTGTCGTAGCCCGTGAGCTCGCTCACCTCACGGACAAGGACATCGCAGAGCAGCGAGAGGTTCCCGCTGGGCAGCGACTGCAGCCTGGAGATAGCCTTGGCGGCGAGCTTGTACGACTTGAGCGCGCCCGCAGCGGTGACCGGGACGTCGGCGGGGTTGACCGGCTCGAGATCGATGACGAGGCCGACGTCGATGCGGTGCATAATGGCGTAGAAGGGCTTCCCCAACGTCCTGGCGTGCACGAGGATGGGGTTGAGCAGGTTGACCTCCCCGAAGGTGGCGGCCTTGTGCAGCGCGACGGAGCTTTGGGAGCGGAAGAGCGTGCGCACGTCGGCGCCGACGGCGAGCGCGTCCCGCTGGTCGATGGTGGGGACGGCGTGCGGCGTGAGGTCGAGCATCTCGGGCGCGTTCTCGCTGTAGGCGAGCAGCGCGAAGGTGTCCGGGTGGACGGCGAGCAGGCAGCCGAAGGGCTGGATGTAGCGGCCCCGCTGCATGGTCTGGAGGTAGGCGGAGACGGTGCTGGTGCTGGCCAAAGGGCGGTTGGCGGCGCCCACCGACGAGGAGTAGTCGAAGTGGCGCTGGGAGCCCTCGAACTCGGCGTGCAGCTGCGCGTCCACGGGCGTCTGCGCCACCACCCGCGCGCTGTGCTTGGACCGCGCCGAGCTGCTCCGGGAGCATGTCCCCCGGTTGTTGGACCGCGATGACGACATCTCCGCCGCCCCCCAACCCAATCCCCCCTTCCTCCTCCTCCTTCCCCGCTACCGGACTAGCCGCGGCGGCGCTGCAGCTGCGAGGGGAACAGGAGCAAATGGGCAGAGGAATCCGCGGGAATCATGCGCGCGGCAGCCGTGGAATACGCCAAAAGCGGTGGCGCCCTTTGCTGGGCAGAAGGACGTGGGGTAGGGGATTGGATTCCGCCGCGGATAAGCACGGGGGAGGATGGGGAATACTACGCCTCCGGGGCCGAGGCGAGGCGCGCGCGAGTGGGACAGCGAGCGGGCAAGCAGCAGCAGCAGCAGCGATAATATCTTCTCTCCTGCCCTGCTCCAAAGGGGAACACGAAAGGGAACCGAGGGAAGCAACAGCAACAGCGATGCGCGCGCGGCTGACTCACTAACCGCGGGGAGAGGACGCCGGCGCGGCGGCGGCGGTCGGCGAGGAGCACGCGGACGGATCGGGGGATTGGGAGCGTCGGAAATTGGAGGATGCGCGGCCGCCGCAGTTGAAGACGAGTGGGTTGTCAGGGCTCCGAGAGTGGAAAGCGATGTGGCGTCATCCGGGGGTCTTCTTCCCCGCAACAGTCGACGCCCTTTCCATCTCCGGTAATGGTGAATCTTACCGGTAAAGCGATTAGCAGTAAATTACTACCAGTAGATTAGATTAAAGAAGTGGCTGCCACGTGGTTACTAAACTAGATCAGTCGTTAGCTTGTCGGGCCCCTGTCGGGAGGATTGTAATTGAGAATAGAGCCCTTCCTAGTTGGGATTCTGTTCGGCAAGCCACAGCTGACAAGCACAAGCCATTGGCCAAGCCGAAGCTTATCCCACCTGATTATGCACAGCAAGCATTGCTTCTCCTCACTACGGGGCGGCATTATTGCTGATTGGGTCCAGAGTTTATACGATGCGACGCCTCGCCTCGCCCCTGCATTATTTCTTCACCCACGCGGGCCACGCTGATCGTTGTCCTCGATGGCTGCCCAATCACGAATGCGAACGAGACTAGGAATTGTAGCAGATTAGCGCCTCCCTTTGCTGTGCACGACAACAACTTGTAGCAGCACATCAACGGTGATCCGTGAGCGAGCGCGATGTCAGGAGCGGGGTAGCACTGCATCGGCAAGTGGCAATGGCAACTGTTCCAGTTTGGGCGTCATCTCGCTGCGTCCAGCCACTGCACTGCCCTATACATTGACCATGATCTCGATGACTTGTCGACTCCTTCGTGCTCGGAGTGACACCAGTCACTGCTCAGCTTATCGTGTAACTGAACAAAGCTGTTGGACGACGTTGATTGGCAACGTAAAGCCCCAGTCCCCAGACACGACTCGACCGGGTGCTTCGCTTTCAGACCTTTTTTTTTTCCTTCGCCGTAGAATCTGTCCTGCTTACTTTGAGGACGGAAAAGATGTGCGCAGCGACCGCTTAGATTGGATGTGTCTGATTGGAGAGCAAGGTGTGTTTGGCAAAAAGTTTTATGATAAGCTCGGTCACCATCTGAGATAAAACTCCAATTTAAACCTGGCTAGAGCAATGGTTTGGCTCGGTGTTTGATTGGTTGTATAAGTTTAGCTTGAGCTGAGTTCATCTTATTTGGTTGGGTGCATTGGCTTGAGTGAGCTCATTTTCTACAGCATAGGGTGAGTTTTAAGTTCGTCACCTTCCTATATCCGTTGTCACCGACGAACTGTCCATTCACCTCCTCTTCCTCCCCCATCGAATCCGTCTCTACCATCGAGCAACGCACGCACCAGAAACACCAGTGGCGGCGGCGCACATACTAATGGCCTGTTTTCTTCCACTTGCTAAACTTTAGCACCCGTCACATCGAATGTTTAGATACTAATTAGGAGTATTAAACGTAGACTATTTACAAAACCCATTACATAAGACGAATCTAAACGGCGAGACGAATCTATTAAGCCTAATTAGTCCATGATTTGACAATGTGTTGCTACAGTAAATATTTGCTAATGATGGATTAATTAGGCTTAATTAAGCTTAATAGATTCGTCTCGCCGTTTAGATTCCACTTATGTAATTGGTTTTGTAAATAGTCTACGTTTACTACTCCTAATTAGTATCTAAACATTCGATGTGACACGTGCTAAAAATAAGACACGGGAAGAAAACGCCCCCTAAGAACTGCAAATTTGAGTTGATGCGACGATGGAGCTCCAGGTCCGCTGAATCGAACTCCACCAAATCCTGCTTGCTTCGTTCTTTCTTGATCCGATGATTCGGCTTCCTCCATGCGTGTTTCCATTTGTTGATTTTTGGAAATTGAGAACATCTCGTTGGATTGCTAAGATTGATTTCCTGCGTAATTACTAGCTACTTTGCCAATTAGTTTATTGGGGGTAAAAGGAACGCTAACTTCGTTGGGGATGTGGACGAGCAGATTCAAAATAGCTGCAGCTACCGTTGCCGTCCTTGTCGATTCATATCAATCTGGCACATGCAACTAACGAGAGCGCCGCCCGCGCCATCAATCCAACGCTGCCTCTTCCGGCTCCTCGTGCAGGCTCAATTGTTGTTGCTTCCTCTTCCAGTCGTCCTCCACAGCTCATTGAGCTCGTGTGCGAAGGGGCGGCAGAGTAATGCAAGAGCGACGGCGACGAAGGTGTTGGACTCGAGTAATGCAGGAGCGACGACAGCGGAAGTGTTAGACTCGACGTGAAAACTCGACGTGGTCGTCGTCGTTGCCAACTTGCCATGGCCCACTCTATTGGTTCGCCAGTGGTTCGCCAAGTGCATTGTTGCGCCGAGCCTGGCCAGCGGAGAACGGTTAAGAAATGCGTACTAGGTGAGACTGGCTTAGGACCTCCTTTTGCATTAGCTAAGCCTAACTAAAGATCTTGTGCAGGAACAAACACATCGAAGCTACATCATGGGAGCCACGATAGAAGCTACGCACCCTACCGATCACAGCCTACGTATCCTTCACCCTCCTCCGACTAAACACCCGAGAACCGATCGGCCGACCGATGGAGATCCCGGAACAGAGCCCAGACATGCCGAGCTGTTTCCGAAATCGCAGAGCGTCGCAGCGCTAGTGTTGGCGCTGGAACGTGCGGCGGCTCGCGTTCCTCTTTCCCCTCCACGGCACTGCGGAGTCGTGACGGCACTATATAGAAAACAAAATCCGGGCACTGCGGATGACTTTGAGGCGATTTGGTAGGCGGTTATGGGGGCGTGTCTCTGCTTGTGCTCGTGTAATCCAGGCAGATCTGGCGCATCACTTGGTACCTACTACCTGCCAGGCAAAACGTTATGGAAGACGCCATGCTACTGCCAGTACGACGTGCTGCTCCCAGTCCCGGCCAATCAATGCACGGCTTGGTTTTTCAATCTTGGGCCACGGCCTACACGGCTGGCTACACGATCCAGGGAGGCCCGTGGGCTCAATATCTGATTGGGTTCGGAGCTCTTCAACATTTGTTGCTTGATTTCTCCCACCTTCTCTCTCAGTATATGTAGTTGGTGGAAAGTTCTCTCCTGAATTAATCCTCTCCTGGTCCAGTCTGATTCAAAATTCGACCAAAAGCAGAAAGGATGCTGGGAGGATATTAGGAAATTGGTGGGATTAGGGGGGAGGGCAACGCATGATTGGATAGGTCAGGATCAGAGCGCACCAAGTTGCAAGCACGGAGCTAAAAGACGAAGGATTCCCATGAGAAGCTGCTGGACCATGGAGAAGGCCACAGCCGCAGTGCTCCACACGTAAGCACCGGCGGCAGCGAGCATATCAGGCCACCTGATGGGACGCTCGAACAACCAACCGAGGTAAGGTTCAGGCTCCTGCCGAATGCGTCGCCGATGAGATGTCCAAGCTAACCTCGCTCTCTGTTGGGGGTAAGGTTCAGAATCGTTTCATCAGAAAAGAAAGAAAGAAAAAAAGAAAAGACATGGTAGGAATGTAGGATGGCTCCTGGTCCTTGGAGGACAGATGTGACCGGTTACAATAGGGCTAGCTGTTTGGTGTCGTGCAATCACCTCCTTTTGGGATCGTCTAATGATGTTATGAAATGGCATTAGGTTGACTGTACTAGTGTTTTGTAATCTAAAGAGTTTGCGTTTGGCTTGGATGGTGTTTGGTGAGCACACAAGATTAGAATGAACCTGACCTAAAGAGAAAGAGAAAAGAGCCACGTGTTTGGTACATACATGCTACCTGATCTTAGACTGTTTCAGTATGATTGTACGAAAAAAGCCAACTTTGTGGTAGATAAAGATGAACAAAGTTTAGTGGCGTAGCTTAGTTGATGCTACCAACATAATGCTTGCGGGATGTAGCGTATGTTGTTCAGTTTTCGTCAATTCAGGAGCCATCAGGAACCAGCAGCAGCAAGTCGCAAAATCGCACGTAAACTTTGTGTCCCGGAGAGAATTCACATGCCATGTAACCTGAACTACGAGAAAATTTAAGCAGCCCATGAGAAGCACGCGATGAGAGTACGGCTCAGGTGGTGGTGGACTGGTGGTCAGAGGCGAGTCCAAGCCAAACCGAGAGGCCCACGCGAGCACGGGAGTGGAAGGAAACGGAAACGCCCCACCAGCAGCGGAGCGGAGCCAGCAGCTGCAGGTGGCCCGTCCAAATCAGAGCGGGATGGAGGCAAACAAAGCACGAGCACGATAGGATACCGCGGGATCCCCCACCGCTTCTCCCTTCTTCCGCTCCGGTGGGCGAGGCAGCCGCGATCGCGGTGACCCCTGACCCAAGCGAAGGTTCGGCGTCGGCGCTCGGCCAGAGAGTCACCGAGTCACACACGGGCACACGGCACAAAAGCCCCAACCCCATTGCCCAAGGACCACCCCGCCCGGCCGTCCCCGTCGCACGGTGGCACGGCGCCCTCTGACCCTCTCCCCTCATCCTTCCCCCTGGCCGTCGCCCGCCGACGCGCCTCACCCCGTCCCCGCGTCCAGCCCAGCGCATCTACGTCCGTATGGCTCCATCCGGCTACGCCGCGCGTCCGGCTTTCGCTGCCCACATCTCGCTGTCGGGCGCGCCTCCACTCGCTCCGTTTGACCGTTTCCCATTGCTCCCATCACCTGACCCCGATCCTCACCTCGCCTTCACACACTTCACCATTACGCGCGTCCACCTCAGTACCTCACTCACCTCCCCGTCCGCACTCCGCAGTGAGGAGCCAGTGGCACACTGACACTCTACACTATCAAAGCTCCCCCGGATTGGCAAATAGAACGTACCCGTCACGCCCTTCGCCGTCATGGCCCTATCTTTGCGCAATAAAATAGCACGGACACGCCACATTTACATACATCGCTTGTGGTGACAAAGGGAAGCAAGGGGACAAGCTGAAAGCTTTTGGTAAAGAAAAGGAACCCTTTTCTTGAGTGCAACACGAAGAAAGAAACAGAAAAGTGAGGCTGCAGGTACAGGCAGAACACGTCTCCTGCCATGAACGGATGAACTTATACGCTGTTTGATACTATTGGCTAAAATTTAGCCCTTATCACATCAAATGTTTGAACGCTAATGAGAAGAACTAAACATGAATTAATTATAAAACTAATTGCAGAAGTCCTGGCTAAAATTTAGCCCTTGTCACGTCAAATGTTTGGACGCTAATTAGAAGAACTAAATATGAACTAATTATAAAACTAATTGCAGAAGCCCTAGACTAATTCGCGAGACGAATGTATTAAATCTAATTAATCCACCATTAGCAAATGGGTACTGTAGCATCATATTGTTAAATCATGAACCAATCCATCTCGCGAATTAGCCTCCATCTGTACAATTAAGATTCATCTCGCGAATTAGCCTCCATCTGTACAATTAGTTTTGTAATTAGACTATATTTAATACTTCTAATTAGTATCCAACATCCGATATAAACTTTCTCCGATATGAACTAAAGTTTAGTCTGGGAGAGCCAAACAAAAGTTTAGTCCTGGGAGCCAAACAAGCCCTTAACCTCTTTCCCACCTTGTCTTCTTTTCTACACGGAAAATCAACAGCATTGCTTATTTTTATTCTCTCACTCACTTGCCCTAATAAACATGTAACGAAGCAGAATAAAGTATAGTGTATATGCTAAGTAGATGACAAGAAGGATACGGTGTACATGATGCTAGTATAGTATACGGAGTATGATGAATCTGTACGGTGATGGGTTGATTGTACACGAGGCATGATTGGGATGGCAGTAGGCGCTGGTGGTAGAGTGGTAGGTAATTAAGGGCATGCTAATCAGTAGTGATGCTCTTGAGGGGGTAATCGCATTCACATGATGGTGCAGGCGTAGGAGGGGTCGTCCTCGCAGCAGACCCGGTAGCCGTAGGGCGGGTTGCAGGGGTACGGCTGCGGCACGTACTGCGGCATCGGGATGTACTGCGGCGGGGGCGCCGGCGGGGCCTCGGGGGCCTTGCCGCAGGAGCAGCAGTGGCACCCGCCGTGCCCGTGGTGGCAGCAGCAGTCGGACGGCCACGCCGGGAACGGGTACGGGTACGGCCACGGGTAGGGGACCTCCACCACCTTGGGCGGCGGCGGGGCGGGCTCCTGCTTGGGCGGCGGCGGCGGGGCGGGTTCCTCCTTCGGCGGCGGCGGCGGGGCGGGCTCCTCCTTCGGCGGCGGGGGCGGAGGGGGCTCCTCCTTCGGGGGCGGGGGCGGCGGGGGGTCGACTTTCGCCGGTGGCGGCGGGGCGGGCTCCTCCTTCTGCTCCGGCGGCGGGGGCTTGGGCTCCTCCTTATTAGGCGGCGGCGGCTCCACGATCTCGATCTGCTTGATGATCTTGCAGGCCTTGCAGCAGAGCTTGTCGGCGAGCTTGTCCGCGTCGAAGGGCCCCGTGACGATCACCACGTTGTTCTTCTCGTCGTACGTGATGTCGTCGATGCAGAACTCACCCTTCTCTGCAATACCAAGAATCAATCGTCAGTACAATAGTTAGTTGCTATCAACGAGCTCAAACAGAAACGAAGAACAGAAAAATTGCGGCGCCACCCTTTCGAGGGGAACAAAGAAGCAGAGCTTTCTTGATCTGAGAGAACTTGCAACCATGGTTGCAAGCAAGCACGCACCTTGGATCCTGGTGAGCACCTTCTGGATCTTGGTGTAGCAGCGGCAGCATTCCAGGTCCACGCTGACTTTGATGGTCGGCATCTGCACTCAAACACGATCAGAAAGAAGTTCTTCTAAGCCAATTTTCCCTATCTTTGTTTGCACACAAGATAGTTCAACAAACAAACACAGAGAGATGCATCAACTTCATGCACACAGAGAAATTAAAGGCAGAGAAGGCCAGCCACCTGTGTGATTGCTACTGATCTATGGCTACCAGCACGAAAGAAGGAAACAATCAAGAAGGGCAGCAAGAAAGCAAAGTGCCCGTTTGAAGCGTGCAGCACACTCCAGATTAAACAAACTAATTAACCAGGGCCAGGACGGCCGGCCACTCTTGCCATCAAGAAGTTTGGCAGAAGATCAAACTCAATACGCAATCTTTATGCCATATATCCTCGAATTCTGCAAGAGTAAAGAACGAGAAGGACATGGAGAGAGCGAGCCAGCACCTTGGTTCAACCGACCCGGCGCCCGCCAATGCGAGCCAGGCAGGATGAAGAAGAAGAAGAAGAGGTGGTGGTGGAGAGGGAGGGAGGGGGAGGAGGAAGAAGAAGAGGAGGTGGTGGTGTGGCGTGTACAGGCAGCTATATAGGCACCAGCCATCCCCTCTGCCCCCCACGTCATCTGACTCAATCTCATCCCGGCCGGACCCTGGAGGTGCCGTGGCGACGCCAAAAGCAGGCGGGGAGAGTAGAAAGATAGAAGCAGCCATGGAGAAGCAACTAGAGAATGAAAAAAAAGGGCCTTGGAAAGGCGGCAGCAGCCAGCAGCACCAACACTTGGCTAGCTGCCTAGCTTCCTTCCCCCGCCAGCCACACCACCCGAAAGCACACTCCGCGCCGCCGTCGTCTTCGTGGCTGTTATTTGGTATTCCTCTCCAGGATGATTACCTCGCTCCTTTCCTTTCCTTTGCGATGAAAAGAAACACGGTATGATACGCACTCACTCAGGAGCTTTCACGTCAGGCGACAGATCGCGTGCTGGGGGCTACTGGTGACTGGCACGGTTCGGTTCATTTTCGTGACGCCGATGGTGCTGCTGCGAGAGTGAGTGTGTGCGTTTGTATTCGCCTTTATTTTGATCCGGAAAGGTCGTATTCCCAGCGCGGCCGGATACGTGCCCCGGTGAAGAACAAGAACTGGTGGTAATGAACACCAGCCTGGAGGCAGATGGTGCGCACCGAGCGGTTGTTTTCACACTTTTTTTCTTTCAGATGATTTCAGCCACCATCACATCCTCATACCTCGGTGTCTCTCCGTGAATATTTGTAGAGCTTTCAGCTTTGATGAATCTTTGACCCTTGGATGGATGCCAACAGAGGATGACAGGAGCAAGAACAACAGTGAGCGACGTAAGCTTGGGGTTCCCCGGTTTTGGATTCACCTGACCAATACCAGATTGTTCTGACGATGCCTCAGGCTGCTCTGGCTGCGGATCACGAGATGGGCTGCGGCTGGCCGGTTGCACTCTGCGGCATGGTCCACCCCTTCCGGGTGCTTGATGGTTCTTGGACCGTGGCACCGTGCGTCCGTGCCATGCCCATAGGCCACAGGCCACACACACACACGACGCAGCATCATCCATCCATCCATCCATCCGTCCCCTCTTGCAGCTAACACGATCTGCTTCGAGTCGTTAGCGAGCGGCGGCACGCTGCGAGCCCGTGATACGCCCGGGGTCCACGGCAACGGCCGGCGTTCAATGGGGTATCTCAGCAGGGCCAGGCCAGCAGCTAGGATTGATGATAACAGGAACCCGTCATCCGCACAGTGTACGCACGCAGCAGCAGCATCCATCGGCAATCAGCGAGCGAGCTGCATGTGTCCGGTGATGCTTGGTACAGCAAAACCTCAGCCTCAATCACAGACCGCTGCTGCTCCCTGGTTGTTGAGCGAGAGCTGCGAATCCGAAATTCAACTCCTAATCCTGCTGCATTTGCGTGCTATCGATCCGATAGGGAGGCCTTTAACCACTTGATTGCAAAGAAAGGAGATTCGCTGGCTTTCTTCTTCTGTGGGGAAAAGAAAGGGAGAAAGGCGAGGTGCCGGATCTTCTTTCTCACTTACCCTACCATCTGATACAGAAAAAGGCGACGCTTCAGGTCAACAAACCAGCAAAACAAATGGCGCCCAGAGACACCTCGATGGTCAGCTTTTCGATCCAGCGGGCACGGCAGAAACCCGAGACCAAAGACGTGCACGCTACACGGGAAGGGCAGGCAGAACAGAACCCGCCGCGCACCGGAGCCCCGCGCGCACGGACGCAAGCCGAGGCGGCGCACACGCCTAGGCGACGGGCAGAGGGAGGCTTGGCGTTTCCCGGGCCGCCGTCCTTTCCTCGGTGGTTGCAAACAAAAGGTGGCGTCCACAGGCCGCAGCCTCCGCAACGGCAACAACCGAGGCGCGGTCCATCCATCCAATCCAAGCCGGTGCCACCGACCGACCGGCCGGCCGTCCGTGCCCCGGCGCGGTTCGGCTAGGCCAGGCCACAGCCCCACACGGCCACACGCGTCCTCGCGCCCGCCCCGGCCTCGCGCTGCCGCTGGCTGCCTCTCCTCTCCACCCGGCACCCGCCAGCCAAGTTGTCGAGCCAGCAACGCACGCGAAACGCGATCCCGACTCGCGGGCACAGTGCCGCGACTGCCGCCCGCGCGCGCCCCATCTCGCGCCGCACCCGGAACGGCAGAACGGGCGATCCCATTATTGCTGCCTGCCGCTTCTCTTCTTCCTCCCCCGGTCACTGTCGATGGCCTCGTCAGACACGCATCACCACTCGCCGTCGCTCGCGAACCGGACATCGGACATTTCACGAGGAGCGGCTGGCCGGTGTCGGTGGTCGCCGCGCTGCTACTCGCCACTGCAGATTGCGTGAACAATTCCATGCCTGCAGTCACTGCATTTTTCAATTCTTTTTTCCCTCACCCAAGTTTAGTTAGCGTGAGCGTATGCCTAGACACGTGCACCGTGGCTACTGAGTACCGACACGTAGATGGCGACGGGAGGGAGTGGAGAATTGGAGGTGAACCTGGTGACGCCGAAAGCGCGCCGGCGTGCCTTCCATTTGAGTGAGATTAGGAGCAAAGGAAGCTGTAGCTGGTGAGAGACGTCGCCCCAGTGCCAGTCCAGCTCGCTTGCCGGAATCGTCAAAAGTGCAATCGTTCTCTCCTCTTTTTTTTTGAAAGGAAAAGAGCCTTTGTTTTGATTCCAGCAGTAGCTGATCGATTGTTCCCTGCGCCTTTCTTTTCCTTTCGGGTTCGTTAGATCTGCTCCTACCAGAAGCTTCCGTGGCGTGCCAGCACTGACAGAGGCGAGTTCCTACTGCAAGTCGCTGTTTGAAACGGCAAGTAGCCGTAGAATGTAGCTGGATCCGGTTCCTTCATCTACATAGGGTCGGCACGGCGCCGGCCGGCCACCGCACTGCCACATCGGGAATAGCTTCGGGGCTCACACAACGCCGGGGCTGAATTGACGCCGGCCGGATCGGGAGTAGCATCCGTCGATTCGATCGGTTGCCACGCAGCTGCCGGTGCGGCTGTGCAGGAAAAAAAGGGGACGTGACAAAAGGGCCCTGCCGGCCGATCGGACAGTGTTGGGGGTGGTTGCAGCCCCGCACAAATCCAAGTTTAGACCACTCGATCGTTCGAAAAGAAAAAATGAGTTTAGACTACTCGATTCGGAGGTGTAGGTTAGTTGCCCCGTTAACAACTTGCCCACCCCTGCACCGTACGGGACGAGTGGCCGATCCATCCAGCCATCTGATCCAGGGCACACAGAATATGAAAAAGATGCATGAGATACTGCCATGGCTTGGTCACCCAGCAACAGCAAATCACCAGTTGGAAGGAAGGAAGAAGACAAGGCGTAGAAGCTGCAAGAAGCTTCTGCCTCGGTGTGGGTACGTGCGGCGGATTCTTCTTCAGCGATCAGCAACGCTGGCTTGCCGGCTCGGGCTTAGCTGTAAAGGGCCTGCGATTTTTCTTCCTTCCGTCCGTTCGTGCACGGACTCGCATTAAAGATTGATGCGTTTATTTCGTCGATCACCAAGCCAGCATTGCATTGCATCCGGGTTACGGGCTCGGCCCTCGGCGGCATCCGGCGGTCGCTTTCGTGGCGTCGTCGGCCGGCGACTGCGGATCAAGGGGAGGGAGGGATCGGAGGACCACGTGTGCACACATCCAACTTCTCAGGCTCAGAAAAATCGTGCGAGACTTCGGCGCGCTATCAACAAATTAAGCTTCAGACTTTGGAAACTGAAACGCATGCTCCAACCGCGCAAAGCTTTCAGATGTATTTGTAGCGGTCAGTACGATTTCGATCGTGTTGCGAAACGAGCTGATTTGTCTCGCTTTCGATTTAACGCGCGCTGGAACCTGGCGTACAGGCCCAAACCGCGTACAGGCTCACTCCGCGCACAGTGACACCGTTGCAAGTGTTCTCTTGCCGCACGCACAAAATCCTCGGTCCTCGCTAGCAGTACACACAGAATTTTTTTTTAAACCCGACAAACTACCGAGGGGTGCTCGAGGTAGTGTGTTGGTTAACGAGGCTCGTCGAGATCAGCAACTCGAAGGTTCGGACCGCTAGATTGCGTAATATCCTACGTCATGTGTGTTGGTTGGATTAAATTGCTTTGGAGGAGGTCCTTACCTCGCCTTATATTGCTGGGGGTAGTGTTACATGTCGGTTGGTTACAAGAATACTAGTAGTAAACGACTAGAAGAGTTCTACTCTTATTACAACGAGTATTTTCCTAATCCTCGACTAGTTCCAGTCTTTCCATGTAAACTACGCCGTCCTGCGCCATGGTCTCCATGTCAGATGCGTCTCGGTGTCCAGCCTTATATTTAGGATTATCAAAACCTCTCTGGTGGGCTCATAGATGTACGTACAACAAGCCCACGAGTACTTTTTAGTCAAATACAGCAGTTCCGAATACTTTTGCAGACTTCATCGACTAGTTTAGGTGCTCTTCGAGTACTTCATCTGGTTAAATCTTCAAAGGTACTAAAAAACTGTCATGCGGCTTGAACGTGCTCAAGCCTCATTTAACTCAGTCTCATATCCTTCAATTTTGAATTTTATATGGAAGTGCATCGCACTTCATATAGAGTAACCCCCAAGCCTTATGTTGAATTGAAAAATCATGTTGAGGGTCAATCTGTAATTTGTATCACTTTCCTCTTAAAATCCGGAGAAAAAGCTTTGTTGTCGATGGACACGTGGCACAACCCCTGAGCTTCAATGCCTCGATGACTAATGATGAACCTTAATAGTTTCCCGAAGGGCACGCCGAAGAGGCACTTTGTCGAGTTAAGCTTCCATCAAAACTCTTGCAAACTTGCGAAAGTTTCTTCTAGATCTGCAATTAGGTCATCGGGATTTCTGGTCTTTACGACCACGTTGTCCACGTACGCCTCCACGTTGCGGTGTAGCTGCTTCTTGAAGCACTCCTGGATTGCCCGTTGATAGCGCCTGCGTTCTTCAACCCGAAAGATATTGTTGTGTAGCAGAAACCTCTGTATGGGGTGATGAACGCGGTCTTAATCCGGTCTTCCTCCTTGAGAGATATCTGGTGATACTCCGAGTAGCAATTGAGGAAACAAAGGAGGGCGCATCCAGCTGTGGAGTCGATGACTTGATCGATCCTAGGGAGCCCAAAGGGATTCTTTGGACAGTGCTTGTTGAGGTCTGTGTAGTCGACACACATCCTTCACTCATTGTTGCTTTTCTTTCGCACCAGGATGGGATTGGCGAGCCACTCTGGATGATAGACTTCTTTTATGAAACCCGTCGCGAGTAGTTTGGTCAGCTCTTTCTTGATGGCTTCCCTTCTGTCTTAGTTGATTCGTCGTAGGTGTTGCCTTTTGTGTAGCTTTTGGATTCACGTTGAGTGAGTGCTCGATCAACTTTCTGGGCACCCCCGGCATGTTCGCTGGTTTCCACACGTAAATGTCTCGATTGGCCCGGAGAAAGCTGATGAGCGCGCTTTTCTATTTAGGATCCAACCCTGTGCTAATCAGGACTGTTTTGGAGCTATCACTAGTCTCAAGGTCAATGGCTTTGATGTCTACTTCACTTTCCGGCTTGACCTTGGTTGCCCCCGACTTCTTTTCTAGAATCTCAAGCTCTGATGGGGACACTTCTTGGATGCGGTGAAAACTTGCATCATCGAGTTTGGTACTTGGGTAGTTGCTGCTAGCCCCACGGCTTCTGTGTCACAGTCATATAATATCTTCAAGTCTCCGTGCAGGGAGAGTACTCCCTTGGGTCCCGGCATCTTGAGCACCAAGTACACATAGTGCGGGATGGTCATGAATTTGGCCAATGTTGATCTTCCAAGGATGGCGTGGTACGATGTTTTGAAGTTCGCTACCTCGAACCGGATGTATTCTGTCCGGTAGTGTTCTTTAGCCCTAAAGGTAACTAGCAAAATCACCAGTCTAAGGGGTACAACCGCGTTGCCTCGGACGATCCCATAGAATGGAGAGTTCATTGAGTGAGCATATCGACGACGTCGAGGCCCATTTTGTTCAGTGTCTTGGCGAATAGGACATTGAGACCACTACCACCGTCAATGAGTATTTTAGTAAGTCTGGAGCTAGCGACAACCGGATCCAGGACGAGGGGATACCGTCCTGGTCTGAGAAACTAGTCCATTTGTTCTTCCTGGAGAAGATAATTGGTACCTCGGACCATTTGAGGAACGTTGGCGTCACAGGTTCAATGGACATTATCTCTCGAAGAGTGAGCTTCTGGGACCGCTTAGTAGCAGTACCCGGGGTTCCGCCGAAGATGACGTTGACGTGTTGGATGGGTTCTGGAACTTGCCATTGTCACCATCATCTTCGTCTTCCTTAGCCTTGCTTTTATTTTTGGTGCTAGATGGCTCTGGCAGGTCCTTCATGACTCTTCATAGATAGAAACAATCTATCACAGAGTACCTGTGGTATGGGTGCTATGGGCACTGTTTCTTTAGGAGCCCATTGAACGAGAGCATATCTTGATTCTTCCCGCTACCTTTCTTGGATGACTGCGAAATTGCCGCGATAGTATTGTCTGGCTTGCACTTGCGGTTGTGACCTCCCGAGTAGTTATATCGATTGTCATTGTTGGGGCGATCGTTGCAGTTCTTATCATTGCATTGGCCATTTTTCTGATTGTTGTTGTTCTAGCCCTTATTGCGATTGGACTCGAACCTTTCGATCTCCCTATCTTTTTCATATGCCCACGTCTGCACCATGATCTTAAGAGATTTGACATCAGCGGAGCATCTTCTGCCGATGTCCTAGAACATCCAGCAGTCGTGGAGGCCATTCTGGAAGCAGTCAATAACATCGTGCTTCATGACATCCACAATTATGGCCTTCTTATCGAAAAAGCGATGTAAGTAGCTGTGCAGGGTGTCACCTTCTTGTTGTTTAACTTGAGACAAATCGATCCTATTGTCAGGACGCTGCATTGCCCCTACGTAGTTGTTGGTGAACACTATCTTGAGGTCCTTCCACAAGTTGATAGAGTTCTTATCCAACAATTCGAGCCATGTGAGTAGTGTCGCCTCCATGCAGATGGGGAAGTAGATAACTATGGTGTCGTGGTTTCCTCCAACTACTTGTACTGACAACGAGTGACATCGGAGGCATTGGACTTGGTCTTGCTTGCTATCGTACTTGGTGATACCCGGGGGTTTGAACTTTTCGGGTAGAGTTGTCCTCCTCACACATCTTGAGAAGGCGGGAAACTTGTCAATATCATCTCCTGGGTGTTCGACTTCTTGCTCGCGCTCGCAGCCATCCGTCGATGATGGTACGGGCGTCGCGGCTGGCGTTGATCTTGTTGCAAAGGTCTTCTACTAGGCGTTGAGGCTCTGGGTTAGCCCCACGGTGGCCACGGTCTCCCGAGGGTCCTGCCTAACTACTTTCAACTCCAGCTTGGCTTGGTCTAGCGCCTCCGGCTTGACTTGGTCTGGACAAAGGACCTCTATAGCTGCTGCCATGTTGACTTCACTGGGATGGGGAGAGTTGGACTGACTTATCAGATTCTACTGATCGAGTTGTTCGTACGCGAGTTCCGCCAGTTCAGCGAACTGCTTTGTGTACTTGTCTGAGGCATCGCGCAGGTGATGAGATCAATAGACACGACGGTAGCCAGGGGAGTACGATGATAATGCGTTTATACTGCTTCAAAGGCGTTATCCAGGTTCTGGATTGGTAGGTCTGCTGCAAGGCGGCGACGGCGCTCTACTCTTATGGCGTTTCTTGCTCGTTGTCGAGTTCTTTGAGGTTCGGTCTCTTCTTCGACAACGTTGGCGGTGAGTTCATCCTATGAGATGTCATTCGGGTGACGCTCGCGGGTTTCTATCATGTTGCTCTTCTTCTTCGTCCTCTTGTATAGTAATGACGGTGAAGAGTTCTTGCTCTGGAGAGTGGCTTCCCGAGCTTGAAGTGATGACCTCCGTGGTGCCGCCTTCCTCGTAGATGGGCGACAGAGGAGCTCCTTCCTGGTATGAGAGAGTGTCGACGTAGGTGATGAGGCACGAATCGTCGTCTTTGGCAAGAGCGGATGGCTTCATGTTGGGCCAGTAGACGAATCTGCCTTGGTGAGTTGATGTGATTACCAGGCCCTGCTGCGGACCTGATAAAGGAGTCTACTGGTCCGAATCCGAGTAGTAGTTGAGACCCTCGATCGTATCCATATCGGATTGTGATCTGGACAGGGCAGCCTGATAAATAGTGGCTGCATCGCGGAGTTCGAACGGGAATTGACTCGGGTGGTAGTTCGACTCGCACGATGGTTTATGTGTCGGCTCGTGAAAATCAATCTGACCGGCGGGAGAAGTCGAGTTGAACTCGGACTCGTCCCCCAGCCTCTGAATAGGTGAGAAATTGAAAATTCGTCAAAATTCTCGACGAGATCCTCCAGAGCTTGGCGCTAAAGCTTCATGGTTTGTTGCTTCTTCTCCGGGGTCGACGCAATGTGGCGGTGGAAATTTCCAACACCGTCTGCGATGCAAACCCAGGAGCCAAAGACAAACGTCACATCTTCTTTGAACGCGACGATTGGCTTGATGATGACTTGTGCCATCGAGTTCGCCAGTGGATTCTCGGCGAGTCCCCCTACCCAGGGCGCCAACTGTCGGTGTTTAAACCCAGCAACCTACCGAGGGTGTGCCCGAGGCAGTGTTTTGGTTGATGGGGCTCGTCGAGATCGGGAACTTGAAGCTTCGGGCCGTAAGATTGTGTAATACACTACGTCATGTGTGTTGGTTAGATTGAATTACTTTGGAGGAGGTACTTTGAAGGAGGTCCCTACCTCATTTTATATTGCTGGGAGCAGGGTTATAGGTCAGTTGGTTACAAGAATACTAGTCCGATATGACTAGAGGAGTTCTACTCTTATTACAACGAGTACTTTCAAAATTCTCGACTAATTCCTGTTTTTCTATGTAGACTACGCCATTCTGCATCATGATCTCCATGTCAGATGTGTTTTGGACTATCCAATTTTTTTGATGGGCCTATAGATATAGATGTATGTTCAACAGTTTCTGTCTTTTCATGTAGATTACGCCTGATGGGCCTATAGATATAGATGTATGTTCAACAGTTTCTGTCTTTTCATGTAGATTACGCCATCCTGTATTATGATCTCCATGTCAGATGTGTCTCGAAATATTCAAATTTTCTTTTCTAGTGAGTGTTCGACAGGGAGGTGGAAGGAGGGGGGACGTACAGACAGAAGTACACAAATCTTCACCAAACAGTACAAACAGCGTATATCTAGCGCGCGCAGACGCAATAGATGTTCAACGACGCTCAATTGTATACAGGAAATAAGAAACACTACAGTGAATGACAAATTATTCATCATCCATACCACACTCCACCAGTAAACAACATCCAGTATCAATAAATACAATCGATCAGTCATGAATGAAACAATGATTGTCTCGGCCACGGATGCAGCCTAATCCCTTGATTTCTTCCCAGGAGGGGAGCTGTTCTTAAACCTTCCCCTGATTTCTTCCCAGGAGGGGAGCTGCTCTCAAACCTTCCCTCCAAATACATGCCGCTATGGTACCTTCCAAGTTATTCCACAAAAGGTTTTTTCTTTCTTTCTTGTTCAGAAAACTTCTTCAATTACCAGACCTACAACTGATGCCATTTTACACAAGTTGACTAGCAGTTTCTTTGCATGGAATTTACTTGGGGTCAGAACTTCAGTCTTGGTAGCTTTGGAGAATTATGTTACACGTATTCATGGTGCGGGCATCAAGAAGGCTGTGGTTCCAGAGTTTAATCATGAAAAAACGCCAGCCCCTATTCATGAAGCAAGAAAATTGCAAATTGGATTAAGTATGCATAGTGTCGGAGAGGTATTATTATTACCACATATATTCTAAAGCAACTGCTCACCACAGCAGGGCAGGGTTTTGCACAAGTTGTTGGCCATGGGACCTGGTGAAGGCCTCACAAGCCCAAGGTATATGACCATCAGCTAGCACCCTGCAATTTTGCTTCTAGTTAGAACCCGCGCAAAGAACGAATAGCATGGCTTGTAGATATATTGTTGATTCTGAAATACTGTAGCAAAAGCAATAAAATGAACAAAACTAATCAATTAAATACTGCTGAAGAATCTGAAACAAAAAAGCAGTTAAATGAATCATGTAGAGATGGAGTGGAGCATGTTTAAGAAAATGTGAAGGCCCGTGTGGGGAAAGAATTGTGAAGAATGGCATTCAAGACATGCCTTGCTGAGTACATGCTTGCAGAGCAGAGGTCAGGAGCAACCCGGCTTGCTCCAACCACTCAAATTCAACGCACTTAGGTGCCTCACCAGGGCTAGCCCCCAGAATATTTTCCTGCCCCTCAAGCGTGGAGCCACAACAGGATTGTGAAGTACCCAAGGGTGGTAAAGTGCCTAATAATTTAGCCTAACAATTTTAAAGATCAGGCTCAATAAGAGCCGGGCTAAAATACTATTTGTTTTTGAACTAATATTAGGGGGTGTTTGGATACGAGGTGCTAAACTTTAACAGTATCACATCGGATGTTCGGATGCTAATTAGGAGGACTAAACATGAGCTAATTATAAAACTAATTGCAGAACTCTGTGCTAATTCGCGAGACGAATCTATTAAGCCTAATTAATCCATCATTAGCAAATGGTTACTGTAGCACCACATTGTCAAATCATGGACTAATTAGGCTTAATAGATTCGTCTCGCGAATTATACTCCATCTGTGCAATTAGTTTTGTAATTAGCCTATATTTAATACTCCTAATTAGCATCCAAACATCCGATATGACAGGTGTTAAATTTTAACAGGGTGTTCCCAAACAGCCCCTTAATCAGGGCTGTGTTGGATTGTGAAGGGGGCATAAGGGCCATGATCCATTACCACCAACCTGATGCCTGCAGAGTCCTACAATTCCATCGATCTCAGTAGGACACAAATATTTGACTGTGTGGAGTCTGTAGGTCATGTATGGCGTGCCGTGCGCGTGGGTGAGAGAGTGTGTCTGCGTGTGCATGTGTGGGAGGCCCAACAAGGAAAAAAAACAGCTGTATGCTCGGAAATAGCTCCATCTTAACACGTTCTGAAACATTCATAAGAACCTATGGAGATAAAAATGTAGTAACATTTTGGTTAACAAAATTCAGTAACTCGATCTGAGATCTGGCCACAGGAAAATTTCAAATTTGGAAATGTAAACTGTATTAATTTTTGTCATTTCAAATTTGAGAGATTTGTGTTGTCTTCCTTCCACAAATTTATGAGAATAATGCTCCAAATCCTTGTTAATACATGCATGCCAACAGCATCTACTGCTGACACACCATTGAAGACCACAAAACTATAACTTGCAAAAGTGTCAATAGTAATATGCAAGGCCAATTAGATTCGATAGAATCAAAATAACAAAGTTGCATCCTTTCCAAAACAAAATTTCAGGACACCGTGTAGATGGACGCGAAGCATGTGGGGGCATGGACGC
Organism: Setaria italica; assembly: GCF_000263155.2. Classification (NCBI taxonomy): domain Eukaryota; kingdom Viridiplantae; phylum Streptophyta; class Magnoliopsida; order Poales; family Poaceae; genus Setaria; species Setaria italica. Next base: position 5,435,192 of record NC_028458.1, read on the forward strand.
AGCAACATGGCAGATGTGGGGTCAGTGAAGGTTCAAGTCCAGTGAAGACAGTGGAGATAAAGTAAAGTTGTTAATTGGAAGGGACAGCAATGGTGAGGCTTTGTTTCCAGCATGGATTGTAGCAACTGACGGTAGTGTTTTGCACCTAACAATGCACACAGCACAAACCAGGGGCTTTATTCATAACTGTGCAAATTTTATTGTATTTCTAAAAACAAGATTTTGACCAACTTTATTCAAATTTTTCACATTTTCAAACATTCCAGGAGCCGAAATCCTTGGTAGTAGTTCCATACAGAGAAAATGGCTAACACAAGTCATTGGAGTAAAGAATCTACATCGCCATGAAGAACAAACTAGAATTAGCAATAGCAGGCGGAAAAAAATTCCTATCTTCCGTGTCAGAACAAAGGGCACTGACCTTTGTTTTCGAACAAATGAATTCCACATATGCATAATAAGCTTCTCGTCTTTCGTAACATCAACAAAATCGTCAAGCATCTGCATTTCAGCAAAATTGTAAAACCAATGATTAAAAGGCAATACTTTATCCTGAAGAGCAGAGCAAAATAATTGTTCCATCTTACCCTTCTATCCTCAAAGTCGGCAATATCATCATCAACTTCGTCTTCACTATCATGATCCGAGAAGACTTGTTCCAATGCCATTGGCTACAATGAAGTGTAACAATGCGATCAAGCTAGACTTTTGCAGGAGTATGTGCACGCATGCTGACATACACGAAAGCTAAATGGAAAGAGGTGTGTGATTTTCACTAACCTGTGCCCTGTGCGAATGGAAAAACTGACGTTTTTGCAGGAGTTGTTTACTGCCAGATAATATAAAAAACAAACAGTTAGTTAATGTTATAATAGATGCGCCCCAAGAAACAATATTAACATGAACAACATGCTATAAACATACTTTCTGGGGTCAGATCTCTCAACAGATAGCTTCCTTGACTTCCCAAACTGTAGCACTGTTGGTGGTGGAAGATTGCTACCAGGTACAGTGTGGCTAGGGTCAACTGGAGCATCTGCTACAGAAAACCCTGAAAAATTGTTAAGGAAACGTAGGTGTCAGATGCATAAAATGATAGAGCAGGCATGAAGCATCAGTGCAGGACTGCAGGGTTTTTCTCAGCATACAGAGTAATTAACTAAAAATTAGAAATAACCAATTCAACAGACAGTAGGATGGAGTGTACCGTTCTCCCTTTGCACATAATCATCTTCAGACAATGCCTGAGCATCTTCATGTGATCCTGATTCCATAATATGTGAATGTACATGCCTGAATTTCTCAGCAGTCGTTTCCAACCGTCTACGCTTCTTGAATCTCGACCTGATTGAAAGCAGTTAGGCAACTAAGCATATAATTATTATTATTATTATTATTATTATTATTATTATTATTATTATTATTATTATTATTATTTTGGGGGGGGGGGGGAGGAGCATACCGGTAGGAAAATGTTTGGTGCCTTGGATCAACTCCCTCTGCCAGAAGCTGGATATAACCAGCCCATTAGATATTATAAATACAAATACTAATGAACTAAGCTCTTCAGTTTAAAGAAATAAACAGTATTCACCATGCATGAATGTAAGACCTTATCTGCAGAAAATCAGCAAGGCATACTGAATACTACTCGAAGAATTTTGAAGGTAAATGTAAGTTTCTAATGTGAACCAATAATTGTTTCCTGCACTTTCAGCTCGCCTTCGGTCTCTGCACTCAAGAGTGCAAGAAAACAACAGCTAACAGCTTTAAAACAGCGCAGCCGCAGTACCGGCGGGACACAGTGAGGATGCTGACCCATGTGTGTGAAGGAAGATAGTGTGCAGCCCAAAGCCTTCAGATGTCCAGCAATATTAGCAGCCTTTCATTCTGTTTGCTTATTGTAGATCAGTTCATGATCATCAAATTCCAAATCCTGTTGGGAGTACTTTTTAGCATTCACTAAACAGTCGAAGTTTTCGTGGAAGAACACTAATGGGAATGTTAAACACATGGGACACCGACACTATTTATTTCACTATAACAGGAAAATCAGCTTAGGCTGAGTCCTATATTGTAGAAATTAGAGAGGGAGATAAGAGATGAGGGCAATGCCGCACACAGCGAATGTGCTGGGGGCGCCTGGTATACATATTGCTCAGGGGTGATTAGCTTCCTAATCATACAGGATTACAACTGGTGCCATATCTATCTATTCATGACGGGAGGCCTATATATGGCAGGCAACCAGTACAACTAGGAAAGACAATCGAAACATATTTCTCTCGATCATATATCACTAATTTACCTCAGTTTTCCAGGCATCAGCCTTCAAACTAACATTAACAGCCTGGCACTCTTCAGATATCTGTGTATGATAAAAATATTAATTATCAACCTATGAAGATTGAAGAAGATTTTGCAATGGAGATTTCAGCGGTTTACAAACCCAAAACTCGAAGTGGAATAGATCATGTGACGAATTTAAGTGACATCCGAGGCCCTAGAATCGTCAAAACAATGATATTAGATACAACTTGACGAAAAGGTAAAGTGAATGCAAGTGAACAAATCAACTATGTGGTGTGAAATAACAAAAGGATGTGTGATTTTATCATAAAGATAGCAGGTGAGGGTGTGAGAGTGTGACCTGATTGACCACATAGTGCAGCAATAAGTGATAAATGCATAAAAATAAAAATAAAAAAATCTGCTTTAATTTTACCTTGAAGCTTCCACACGGTACCAAGCAAAATGGGCAAGAAAAATCTTCAGTAACTGGTAAGAATAAATCAATGGACCATATAAGAAAAGTGGAAAACAAAAGGAAGGAAGAAGAAGAAGCCATGATAATTGATAGCAATTAGATTTTTTTTCAAAAAAGAAATGCCACTAAGCATTCAACAGAAAGGTGTAATGTTGTCACATTGTGTACTGGTTTTTTTCGTGATTACACATCCTGATAATTCTAGAATTTTATCGAACACCTGATAACTCTAGAATGAATACCAGCATCTTTATTTCGTATTTCAAATCTTTAGAGAAGAATTTTAATCCCATGAATTGTACAATTTCCATCTATTCCTGCTACCCCGTTGTTCCTAAAATCAGCCAACAACTGTCCTTAGAAAGATTTCCCAAGGAAAGTCATATTTTCTTTTGAGAACATGAACATGAGCGGTAACTGAACACCCACACAATCTCGATTTCAAAGAGAGAGAATGTCATCGTAAGATATTTCTCTTTGTGGCTCTTAGCATGTAGATACAATAAGTGATTTGACAAAACAATAAACATACCACCATCAACAAGCGTTGCTACCATTCGGTCTTATGTCGTACATAAAGTTTAACAAATAAGGCACAGGGTGAAAATGTACAGAACTCGCAACAAGAGCCAATACATGATGCAGCCTAGCAGCAACTAATGTGACAATGTAGGAGGGAGGGAGGGAGGGAGGGAGGGAGCCAATACCTTCAGTTTTTTGCATAGTATTATTGTAGTACTTGTAATTAAAAAGCACATTGCCAGCTCTCAACCTGGGGGGCATAAAATTAAATTTCCAATATGAACTTGGTTACATCAAACAATGTACTTGATAAAGCAGAAAGTTAATGGATGTACCAAATACAAAGACACTAGGTAATGTTTACATATCATGACCTATATATCATCTAGTGGTCACAGCAACCAAATGCAGCACAAACTAATTTTAAGCTTCAGATCATGTTCTTTAACAATAGCAAGAAATTGAAAGCTGTGCATATAATCATTACTGTTTGGGTGAACAAAGAAAACTTGGTTTGCAAAATATATGTATATATAGAAATGGAACAGGAGTAGGGCATGAAAGTTATTAAACTATAGAAAGGGGACTATGTATGTATTATAGTTACCTTATGATTTCTGGTAACATCGAAGGTGGGACATCATTATATGAGTAATTACTGTAAGGAGACAGAGACAAGTCTCTAGCACCAGCCTCTTCTGCAGACATGTGTACTTTTAATTGGTATGAACCCTGCAACAATAAAGCTTAATAATCTCAGCAAAACTGAAGGTGCTGCAATCCGACAAAGACAATATTTACTCAAATTCATTAGTGACAACTGGTTTCAGCTCCCCACATATGTAGCTGCATAGTGATTTGCAAATTAGGTTGCAGCAAATCTGATCTTGTTGTCATTATATCAAGCACAGAAAGTTTATTAACATTTGAATTTTGCCCCTCTTAACAGTTGAAATTTTACCAATAGTTTGGACCGATTTGATTTGAAAGATGAGCTAAAAGTTTGTTCAGGGCAGAATCTAGAAGGAAGAAATAGGAAGAATTAATTAGATTACACATGTAAGAAAGAAACGGGTAAAACCTTACCGTATCATCAACCTTATGGGAGCAAAATGTCAAGCAATTGTCTTGTTCCAGAAATTTTGGCTGCATGCATAAAACAATATTGTTTTCAACAACAAGCAGAGAGGATACTAGAATTCCTGAAGCATGAGAATTGAGAAACAAAACAAGGAGAGTATTAAACAGAATCGATGGAATTTTTCCTGGTCAGCATATTCCAACATGTACCGTCAATTTCAGCTAACTTATCATGTTTGCTATGTTGGTGCCTTTTTTATTGACTCGGTCCAAAATTACCACGACAAATCTTCTTCATACAAAACTAGCCATCCTCTTAGTTAACACGGAAAAAAAACACTGTAAATTTCTCATCATGCTAATTTAAAGGACAAGAAAATTACATGAAATGCAGAGGCACAAACAGTTTCGGGGAAGCTTGGATTCCGGGATAAGATAGAATGTAGGGCTAATCATCAACATTCGAATTAAAGGTGCGGTGAAATTCTTTTCTGAAACAAGTTCACATAATAGTGTGGAATCTAACCATATAATTATAAATTGAACAAAAAATATATATTCAGAAAATAAAGTTATATTATAGTACATGCTTAAGAGAATTGTATCTTAAAAACCTGAATGTGACATACCTCTAAGAAGCTTGGGCTCATTTTAACTGTAGAAATCAAATCTGCAGTTTCTCCCACACTTAAAGTCACACATTTCTCCAAAGAGGAAGCAAGTAAATTAGTTGCTATTTTACCCCAAGAACATTTTCCTTCAAGCTCTGTTAAAATGCATGACATAAATTGTAGTTAGTAAATTCAATAGGAATACGCGTCTACACTTGGTTTACTTTCAACCACCTATATTCTTAAAATTGTTTCTAAAATGCAAATGTTTTGAATTAATACTTTCTAAAAAAAGGTAATAATGACAGTGAGGGTTCCCTTGGCTGGAAGAAAGATTAATCCGATTACTAACAAAAATAGGACTTATCAACACGCTATCCATGTTGGATACGTGATCACATAGTGTCAGAATATTCTATTCATCTGTTCTTTCCAATTACAGTACAGATGAGCAAACATAACAGTTTTTTGGCTAAACTAACAGAGCAAAACATTCTGTAAACTGAAGAAGCAATACTCTCGAAGTTTCCATTTTTGAGAAAGTGCATGGCAGATTGATTTCTTTCCAGAAGTCCACATGAACGAGGACGTTTGCAGATGTAACTTCAGAACATAACGAGATAGTTTGGTCCAATTAGGTTCAGAAGATTGTTGCCCGATAATATGCAGTATGAAATGTTCACATGATGAAGACAGACCCAGAAGCATCTTGTATTAGACAGAGAGAAGCTTTGCCCTCTGCCTCTTGGATACAGGCGGTGTGGGAGCCAGGTATTTGATAAGGCAACTAGACCTTTGACCTTTCTACTACAAAAGAAGCAATGCACAGACGGCTAATTCAACCAGCGTGGAAGTCATATTTCTGCCACTAAAGACTAAATTCACACTAACTGAAATAATTTCTTGAGAATTTTCTGAGTTTCGATCTTCTGTTCTCTTGACTGCTATGACTTAAGATATTTGTGTCAGCCAAATCCACCATTTTACAAAAAGAATAAATGTATTGCGGCAAATGCTGATTAATTATCTGCCATAAAATGTCAACGTGAACTTACTTTGGAGGGAAGAGCCTTCCACTTCGTTCCCAGAGCATTTATCTTCACCAATAATTTGTCCTACTTGCCCTATTTAAATAAAGAAGAAATTGATGACCAGCGAACGAGTGAAGAACAAAAATTCACATAGGATGCACACTGTACCACAGCTAATGAAGATAATGTTAAGGTTGCATGCGCGGGAGGTTGACAAAGTCTTCAGATCAGGAATTATGAAAGTGGCTTCAGTTTTGTCTTTATTTCCAAATTCGCTAAAAGAAGTAAGCAAACAAACCCGGCTGAATCGATATATTGGAGAATGCTGCAAAATCATATCATGAATCAGAAATAAATATCCTATAGTACACAACCTCAAAAATTCATTTGCTCCATTTTCACCAAACCACAGAGGGCTACACTTACCCCTTCAAGCGTAATATTACTAGTAGGTCTAGCTAAAAGTACATAAAGAGGAAAGATATTCTGTGCTTGGGTATTTGTACTTCCAGAAAGTGATATGGTTAGCTGAATCCTGCATTGGTACAGATAAACAGTCAAACGCAAGACAAACAAGCAAGTTTCTTTTTTTGAACAATGCAGGTAATTTATCATAAAGATTACACCTGAGTAATTTTTTATCTTGTCTGAAAAAGCTACTGTTCAGGTTTCTACTATGCTTATAAAGAAGATGCAACCATCTAGTCAAGATCCTAACTGAAATAATAAAAATCAGAAGCAATCAGTGTTGGGATTATCGGTTATTTCTCTAGCTTATCTGCTCCAAACATAACTGGTATTTATGACATGTTTTGGTCTTGAATGGAAAAACCTGACTAAATTTAGAGCAATTCGCTTGCTTTAGCTGGTCGAGAATCCAGAGCAATAAAAGACTCCAGATTTCCCACACAAGCAAATATATGACTCTATCCAACCATGTGACTCCAAAAGAATAGATCGACCGTACAATCTTTGGAAAGAGAACTGTAGCTCAGTCAAAACAAATCATGTAGGTACTTATATGACACTAAATTGGAAATCCGTACCACTGGTGCTGAGCACGCATGTCTGTGCCCATGCTGTGATATTTAAAGAAAGGGGCGTAACTACTATATTGGTCCTGACTTATCAAGCCGTTGACTGGAACAGCACCTACATAGGTGCACAACCTTTAAAGAATATTACTGCTTATTCAAGGGCCGAACCTCTTTTTTCTCCTTGCCTGTATCTTGTATAGAAGGGATCTTTGAATAAAAAGGGGCTGCCAAATACAGAGAACATCATTGGTATATCAGCACTTACACATAACAATTAATAGTAAGAACGGACATGTGAGCATTGTTTTGACAGGAGTGTTGTTGTAAGATGAAATTTACATTTTTTACAGCTCGCCGCTGGATGATATTGTACAACTCAACTGGCTTGCAATACAAGGCAAAACTTTTTTCTGCAGCCAGTTGCTCATCTGGAGACAATCGAGCCCTTGAATGTTGAAGACACATCACTAATATTCCTGCACACAAACACAGTGTGAATCAGGAAACATAACCCATCTCAACTCACTTCAAAAACAGGAACCACAACATAGTCATGATTGCACATCTCCAAAGAGCTGAATTTATAGAAAACAACTTGACTAGTTTCCAAAATCAATCAAGTTAGGTACGACATAAATTTCCAGTGAGCTATCTACAATCGAACTTCTCGCTACCTGCCCAACTTAAACCTACCAACTAAGACGTGCAACAATGCACTACCGAAGTCTTTGAGCAATGCATGTATAGTTCCGTGCCGAGATATTATCAATCGTGTACCCCACACACAGGCCTACGAAATTTGGATAGCCCATACTTCACTTAAGTGATGACGGTTCAATTCCATCCTACTTTATTTGAAAACAAATAGTAATCACCCAGACCTAATCGAGCCATGGATGGATTAACGTCACTATTAGGTTAAAATCACCTAGCAGCACACAAATCCACAGCTAATTAAAGGATTTGGGCTTGATCAAGAACCAAGAGGCAAACCCTGCCTCCGAACGACGGAATCAGGATCACTAGACAACACGAGCAAGAACCAGCTCTCACCTGGAAGATCTCTGCCCCCACCGGACCGAGAGGGGAACCGTGACCGGTCGGAGGAGGGTTCGGCTGAGAGAGGCACGGACCGGTGGCGTTATGCTCGCCGTCGCCGGGGACGGGGATGGCGTAGGGAGCCTCCTTCCCTTCCTATGGAGGTCGGACTCCTGGGGGGCACTTGCACGCTTCAAGGAGGTGGACACGGAGTGACCCACACGGCAAGCTCCACCTCCGGTGTACGGCGGCGGCGAAGGGGAACTGGGAATTGGGAGGGTTTGTTGGGAGCGGGAGGCAGCGCTTATTTCCGCGCCCGGTCGGGGTCGAATCGACTGCGGCTGCGAGCGCGTGAGCGTGACCGCGTGAAGGTGAAGGATACGGGGGGATCTGGTCCGAAGAGCTACCTCCAGATTTTTCTCAGCCGTTCGATTGATATGTAATCGCCCTAAAATCCAGCTACCGGTACCAAGATGCTTTCCTTGCGCCTCTGAATATTGCACTAACTCTGTACACACACACGCCTACGAGCAGGTTTCAAGATCAACAAAACCATCCAAGATTTTATAAACACTAAGCAAGCCCATATGGCTTTCACAAGTGGAAGACTATTTTATTTGTGGTTTTATAATAGCCTATCGTGAGACGAATCGAACTCGGATGGGTAGCCCCCAACTGGAGTCGATACCACTAAGCTATGTGTCGTTCTCTTGCTAAGATGAGTTTATACATGATATAAATGTTTCTTAGATTTTCCTCAAATGTTTTTTTGGAGTTTTATCTTGATCTTACATGTGTGTTTTTTAGACATTAAAGTTATTTCTACTTACGTCGTACCAAATCAAATTCCCACGGTAAAAGAAACATCTGCGTTATAAAGAACACCTTTTATATAGAATATAAACATTCCAAGTGTTATGGCATTGCGGAGGATTTCGGTGAGACATCCAAGGTCAAACTTGGATCCATAGTGCTTTCAACTGGAGTCTTTACCACTAAGGTACGTGTTCTCTTCTTAAGATAAGTTTATACATGATATAAATGTTGCATAGACTTTTATTGAACTTTTCTTCAGTTTTGTCTTGCATTTTATATGTGTGTGTGTTTTTTAGACATTACAGTTATTTCTATTTACATAGTTACGTACGTCATACCAAATCAGATTCTCATGAAAAAAAAGACCCTGCGTTTAGTAAAAGAACATGTTTTTTTCGGAATAGAAACATTTCAAGTGTTGATGAAAATTTAAATCCATTTTATAAGTTCTATTCATTAGGGCATGTGCGATGTGTAATGCGATGTATAGACTTTGTGTACACAGTTTGTAAACAGTTTGTTTGTCACTTGATATGATTACAGATGATGTATATATGGTGAGAAAATGGTATCTGCATTGGTTTCTCTCATCGTTCTCTGTAGATCGCTATTGGATGGCATATGTTCTTTATGTTTCTCTCTCCAAATCGTAGTGCCTCATGTTACATTTACATGAATTTTTTACACAACAAAGCTAAACTACTTGCAGGTGAATCTTTGTTATCGGAAATGTCGTCGACGGGAGGGAGTAGTTTTTGTGCGCAGCCTTGCAAATTCGGAACGAACCAAATTACTCCTTTGCCGAATCCATTGCACGGCCCAGTAAATCGCAAGACATCACTAGGCCGAATCCCCATTCCACGGCCCAGTACTCTTTTGCCCCACGTTCCACAGCCCAAGCCTGCCCGCCTCCGCAGCCCAGCCATCCCAAAACCGACGCAGACAGAGGCCAGAAGAACACCGTGACGTCTTCCACAGTCCCACTGGTCCAGTGCCGCGGCGCGGACATCGCCGGCTCTCTCACGCGCACGCGGCCGTCGCGTCGCCCCCCAACTCTCCAATCCATGGCGCCACCCAGCACAACAAACCACCGGTTCAAGTTCAACGCCCGAGCGTGACGCCGACGCGAGCATGCGTGAGACGGTGAGAGGCAGAGAGAGTGAGAAACCAGGCGGGAGGCGACGGTGGTGGAGGCCTGGACCTGGAGGCTGGAGACTGGAGGCCTGCTGCGAGCTGATGGCGACGCGTGCATCTATCCGCCCGGCGACGGGTGGCCGTGCGTGCCCGCCATAGTGGGTTTGGTTTGACGAATCCAATCCCACGGATCCCGCCGCCCGCCTCCTTCCTTCCATCCGTGGCCCATGGGGACCTGCAGTCCTGCGCCGGACGGCGACCCAGCACATAGGCAGAAAGCGAGGGCGCGAAAGCGCCCGCGACCCCGCCGGGGTCAACGCTGCTGCTCCGCCCTGTACCGCAGCCACAGTACCAGGCTACCAGCAGCAGCCGCCCCGGCACAACCGCCCAACGCGTGGAGCAGCAGGAGGTCCCAGGCCTATGCGCTAGATGCCCTGTAGCCTGTTGGCCGTCGATGCCGCCGCACGCCGCCGTCGCTGGGCTGCACACGCGGCACCGCGTTCACGAGCAAGCCTACCACTACTCCACTACAGCTTCCACCCTCCACTACACCACTAATCGCTAGTGTTACAATCCGCACGTACACGTGGAGAGGAAGCGTGTGTTTGAAGCATGGCTGCGTCGGAGGAGGAGGACCCGCCTCGTCCCGGGTGTCTCCTCGTCGGCGCCGCGGTGGCGCGGGGCCCCGGCGGCAGCGCACGGTGAGCGCGTGGTGCGCGCGCGCGGGCCTCGCGGCTCGCACACGGCGCGCGCGTTTGGCGGGGTGGCGCGCTCGCGGCCATTATATATGCAGGGGCGTAAGCGCACCACGGCCATCTATGGCCGATGGGGGGCTCCGTTTCGCTTTCGGCCTTTTCCGGCGAGCGCACTGGCACACCGCACACGCACAGGGAGCGGCATAACGGAAAGCGAGAGACCATTTGGCATCCAGCCACTGTTGGAAAAGGCCAGCTCTGACTCGTCACTTGTGTTCGCCCTCCTCACGATGGAGAGAGAGCTCGGTGATGATGGGAAGCCGGGGCACGTTCGATGGTCCTGTTAGGACCGGGGGTTCGATCAGCTCCGTTGTCCACTCATCACTCAAGCACTCGGGCAAACGGCATGATGATTTGCTGAATTTGGTAAAATGCCGTCCTCAGCCGGTTTGCTAATTTAAGGTCAGATTCCCAGCATTGAGGTGGTCGCTCGCTTTCTGTTCAATCCAGCGTCGAGAACATGAGTGCTCGGCTTGGTTACCCCTGCTGGGCGCAAAATCAAATGGTATCGAATCAATGGACCTCCAAAAAGGGTGCGTGTGCACCAGGCTCTAGCGCAGTGTCCCATGGAAGCAGAACAGTGCATGTGCATGCAGTGTTGCAGTATGTCCAAAATGGTATTTCTGTTGTGATTGTGAACGGTGCAACTGCTAGCGCTCAATAATCTGACTCTGGATACATAAGAGTATAATAAGACGTCGAAGAGTACTCGTATCGACTAAAATTCATCCGTACCGTTCTACATTCGGAAAGCTGCTTACTGATCTCCATTCTCCAAGGTCTTTTAGTCTCCATCTCAGCTGAAACTGCGACATGCTGCTGTTCACTCCACGTGACCGGACAAGAACGCCACAAAGCTGCCACCCTTTAATCGATTCCCATTGCAAAAGTGATTGGTACTGCCCTGCGGCTCCGGGGCTCCGGGGCCGGGCGCCGGGCCGCCGGCCATGCATGGCAGTCTGGTGCTTGTGCCTGGCACGCTGCCGCACTCGTCCCCTGCTGTCCTCCTTCTACGGCAGGTGGAGCAGCAGCCACGCCGCCCCGCCAGGCGCCAGTCGCCGGCGCCACCACCCATGTGTGCCCGCAGAACCAGATGCCCGCCTTCTCTGCATCACCCACCTGTGCCTCGGCAGGAGTCCTGCAGGACTCTCCATGCCCACGCGCTGATGCGCGAATTGGTGTCCACTCGCTTCTCATTTTCAGCGGCCAAGTCCCTTCCCAGCCAGTGGTACCGTTGGAGTACAAAATCGTCTTGGCGGTTGCCTCTGGATGACGAATATGTGCATGACAAGGGGAAGTCTTGTCTTTTTTTCAGCAAGCTCAGCGTGAGGAATATATGAGCAAATCAGTCGGGGGCAGTGGACACCATGACGGCACCAGATTCTTGGCCAAGGTCCAAGGTTCCATCCCCGATTTTTTCCTTCTCCACAAGCTGATGCTCGATGTCATCCCAAATGTTCAACAAATATCTTTTGGTCTGGTTCGACCGCACGAGAGGTGATACGAATTAACAACTCGCAGAAGCGAGCGCAAGAACTGAGATGTGCTCACGGTGCCATGCAGTGCTAGTGCATGGCACAGTACAAATGCTCTGCCGGGCTCTGCAAGGAAAACGGAACACAAATCACTCCACAAAAACTGGCAATGCGCATTGCACAGGCACACTCAGCTCGCTCAGGTCAGCAGTCAGCTTCGCACATTGCAACGAGGGGATTAAAAGGCGGCAGCAGCCGGGCCAACTTTTACTACTTTCCAAAGCACGAGCGCTCAATCTCGCCAATCGCCGGGTAAAGCGGTGAGGCGCGCGCGATTAGATTAGAATCATGTGCCCCTGCGCGCCGCGCGCGTGCCGGCGCGTGCCCCGCGGGTGCCCAGGTGGCCGCTCCCCGCGCCGCCCGATCCCGCCCGCGGACGGCCACGATGCGCGCGTGCGATCCTCCCAGCCCTCGCCACGTCTTACCCCGGAGTTCCACGGGAATGAAGTGAACCGGGCGCGTACGAGGAGGAAGAGGACGGAGAGCCGCCGAGTGCGATCGGAATATAAATAGAGGCGAGCAGGGGTCTGGCGCTACCATCCAAGACCCGAGAATCTCTAAAGGCTAGGCTCCCGTCCACGGCGGGCAGCGGCGAAGCATCGGCCGCGGTTGGGACTTGGGAGCTAGCGGAGCAGAGGGAGTGAGCGAGGGAGGTGGGTGATGGCGTCGCGGAAGTCGCCGGTGGCGGCGGAGGAGCGGGTGGGGAAGCAGGGGAGGGGGAGGGGGAGGGGGGGTGGGAGCGGTGCCCGGTGGAGGAGGTGGCGCTGGTGGTGCCGGAGACGGACGACCCGTCGCTGCCGGTGATGACATTCCGGGCGTGGACGCTGGGGCTGGCCTCCTGCGTCGTCCTCATCTTCCTCAACACCTTCTTCACCTACCGCACGCAGCCCCTCACCATCTCGGGGATCCTCGCCCAGATCCTCGTGCTCCCCGCGGGGCGCTTCATGGCCGCCGTCCTGCCCGACCGCGAGGTCAGGCTCCTCGGGGGACGGCTCGGGAGCTTCAACCTCAACCCGGGGCCATTCAACGTCAAGGAGCACGTCATCATCACCATCTTCGCCAACTGCGGCGTCTCCTACGGCGGCGGCGACGCATACTCCATCGGCGCCATCACCGTCATGAAGGCCTACTACAAGCAGACGCTCAGCTTCGTCCTCGCCCTCCTCATCGTCCTCACGACCCAGGTACTTAGCTTGTTGCCTGGCACCTTAGCTTGCTAACTGCAGGTGAGCACTTCACTGAACTGTGGCCAAGATTAACACGCGCAGTTAAATTAATCATGCACAAGTAATCAAATTTAAATTCTTCATTCTTTCTTCAGCCCCGTTGCTTTCGAAATCTAGTATAATATGGTTATCAAGTAAGCATCAAGCCTGATTCGCTACTTTCTTCTGTGTCGTTTCATCTTGACCCATCTCTGGCACGCGAATGTAACGTGCACAGTTAGTCAAGAACCGAATCAAAGGTGCGGCTGATAAGAACATGCCAAGATGCCCAAACCAATCAATATCCTGCGTGTGTTCTTGTTTGCGTAGGAGTTACTTACCTCACCACCAATCATGGCCCCAGGGAAGAAAGCGAAAAAGGGGGGTTTGAAAAATCCCATGCCTATGTCATCATGAGACCATGCATGCATGTACTAGGATGGCCTACAAATAGTTGGCAGGATTTTGTTTGTTTGTTTGTGCACATGCGTTTTCTTCGTACATTTCATAGTGGGCAACTTCAGAATCCATGTATGATTGCTGGTCCTAGTTGATAAAATATTTTTTTATGAAAAAATCTAGTTGAGAAAAAGGGCATTTTTCTATGGAGAAATCTAAGTTGAAAGGCATGTGTTTCCGTTAAATAAACACTTACATTTAAAAGCGAAAGCACAGATTCTTTTCTAGTTCTTTTGGGTTAACTAATGACCGCAGTCCTCGATTAACTAATCCAAAAGAAAAGATATTGTGCTTCCCTTTTGTTTGTTTTGCATCCATGTGGTCATCTCTGGATAAACTAGAATGACAGGAGATGCTGATGCCGTAGTGACGTTTTGACTGGTGACATTCTAACAATCTGTACTTGGTGGCTGCACACTGCAGATACTGGGGTACGGCTGGGCCGGCATGCTGAGGAGGTACCTGGTCGACCCTGCCGAGATGTGGTGGCCTTCTAATCTTGCCCAGGTCTCACTCTTCAGGTAACTAATCACTCTGCTTACTACTACCTCGAATCCTCGATTAGCAGTAGCACCATGCCACCAGGTAGAGCTGACCCTGTGTAATGGTCTCTGCCTCACTGGGTGGACGATGCAGGGCGTTGCACGAGAAGGAGGACGGGGAGAAGTCCCGGGGCCCGTCGCGGATGCGCTTCTTCCTCATCGTCTTCTTCGCGAGCTTCGCCTACTACGCGCTGCCGGGGTACCTGCTACCGATCCTGACCTTCTTCTCGTGGGCGTGCTGGGTGTGGCCGCACAGCATCACGGCGCAGCAGGTCGGGTCCGGGTACCACGGCCTCGGCATCGGCGCCTTCACGCTCGACTGGGCGGGCATCTCGGCGTACCACGGGAGCCCGCTGGTGGCGCCGTGGGCGTCCATCGCCAACACGGCCGTCGGCTTTGTCATGTTCATCTACATCATCGTGCCGCTCTGCTACTGGCAGTTCAACACGTTCGACGCCCGAAGGTTCCCCATCTTCTCCAACCAGCTCTTCACGGCCGCCGGGCAGAAGTACGACACCACCAAGGTGCTCACCAAGGACTTCGACCTCAACGTGGCCGCCTACGACAGCTATGGCAAGCTGTACCTCAGCCCGCTCTTCGCCATCTCCATCGGCTCCGGCTTCCTGCGATTCACCTCCACCATCGTCCACGTCCTGCTCTTCCACGGCAGGTACGTACGTGCATCGATGACCTTGCTAATTAATCCTTGTTCTGGTCGGCGCTGATGCTCTTGGACTCATTCGTGAATTGTTGTTGTGTGCTCGTGGACAGTGACATGTGGAAGCAGAGCAGGTCGGCCATGAACGCGGTGAAGCTGGACGTGCACGCGAAGCTGATGCAGAGGTACAAGCAGGTGCCGCAGTGGTGGTTCCTCGTGCTGCTGCTAGGCAGCGTGGTTGTGTCGCTGCTCATGGCCTTCGTCTGGAAGGAGGAGGTGCAGCTGCCGTGGTGGGGGATGCTCTTCGCCTTCGCGCTCGCCTTCGTCGTCACGCTCCCCATCGGCGTCATCCAGGCCACCACCAACCAGGCACGCTGATCATTGTGCTTTGATCTATTGTGCCCTCAGCTCGTTGCCACCATCGTCCTCTCGTCTGAATGTGTGCTGTTTCATTCTTGCAGCAACCAGGGTACGACATCATCGCGCAGTTCATGATCGGCTACGCGCTGCCCGGCAAGCCTATCGCCAACCTGCTCTTCAAGATTTACGGCCGGATCAGCACCGTGCACGCGCTGTCGTTTCTCGCTGACCTCAAGCTCGGACACTACATGAAGATCCCCCCACGGTGCATGTACACGGCCCAGGTAGTGATCATCTTCAGCATACAGACATGCACATTTCGGCCAGTGCTATACGAGTGAAACGAACTGATCCTAAACATGCACGTGTGTCGCCGTCGCAGCTGGTCGGGACGGTGGTCGCCGGGGTGGTGAACCTGGCGGTGGCGTGGTGGATGCTGGACAACATCGAGAACATCTGCGACGTGGAGGCGCTGCACCCGGACAGCCCGTGGACGTGCCCCAAGTACCGTGTCACGTTCGACGCGTCGGTGATCTGGGGCCTGATCGGGCCGGGGCGTCTCTTCGGCCGGCACGGGCTGTACCGCAACCTGGTGTGGCTGTTCGTCGTCGGCGCCGTGCTCCCGGTGCCGGTGTGGCTGCTGAGCCGGGCGTTCCCGGAGAAGAAGTGGATCGCGCTCATCAACATCCCCGTCATCTCGTACGGGTTCGCCGGGATGCCGCCGGCCACGCCCACCAACATCGCCACCTGGCTCGTGACGGGCACCATCTTCAACTACTTCGTGTTCCGGTACCGCAAGGGGTGGTGGCAGAAGTACAACTACGTGCTCTCGGCGGCGCTCGACGCCGGGACGGCATTCATGGGGGTGCTCATCTTCTTCGCGCTCCAGAACGCGCACCACGAGCTCAAGTGGTGGGGGACGGAGGTGGATCATTGCCCGCTCGCCTCCTGCCCCACCGCGCCGGGCATCGTCGTCAAGGGCTGCCCGGTGTTCTGAATGTTCAGAGAGCTGACCATGGTAACCGGTGCATGTAAGGGCGTGGCGTAACGCAACACCTGCTTTGAGAAACCTTGGATTCAGCCGAGCATCGATTGACCGATGCAGTGTCTGTCACTCGTGAATGTAACACGTACTTTCTTCATCACAAAGGTGCACTTATGGCAGTGGTGGATTGAGGGGGAGGAAAACAGGAGCAAAAAGTCCACACAACAGCGCTCGGTGTTCTGAGGTTTAGTACACCCTAATTTTGAGTCATAATGCAAAAAGGCGGCTCGGATTTCATGTAACCAATAATTTATTCAAAGGACTTTCTTAAGAGAAAATTGTACTTGATTGTTGGCGGCTGGGTCATATTCTGAGACTGATCCGCTGATGGTTATACATGCACTATTTGATCTAAATGGGCTTATCTGTGTGCTAAATACATGGTTGATCTAAATACATTGGCTCGATATAATCATGCAGAAATAACTAGCATTTAAAAGAAATTGAAGCTAGCAAAAGCTTCATCTATCTCTGGGTCACCAGACTGATTCCTAGCCCACTGGCCACTGAGACACTGAGTAGTTTGTGGTTAGCACAACATATTTGTTCTAGCACATGGATCTTATCGGCTCTGGATGTGGCTCAAAGTGGCAGCTCGAAGATCTCATCTTCCCTTGCGGCGATGTGCTTCCTGCAGATCCATGCAATGTGGCCATCATCTCTGTACCGAACCCTCCACAGGCCAAATCTCTGCGCTATGTCCATCCCTGTCAAAACCCCTTGCCCTTTCAAGAAATCCACAAGCCACTGTCTGGCTGCCTTCATATCCTCTCCCATGTCGCTCGCGCCACCTTGGTTGCTGTTGTTCCTCCCTCTTCCATACAGTGCTGCAGCACCTAAAGCCCCCACTGACGCGGCGGATGCAGCCGCTCCATACATGGCTGAGGAGTCTAGCAGGTGCACCACTTCCCTGCTCAGGTCAGGTATCATCTCCCCCATCCCGACAATGAAATGGGCACCGATCTTCAGAGCAAAGGTCAGCAGCTTCATGAACTTGCTCATGTAAGGCAGCAAGGATTTCACCGTCTGGTTGTCCACTTGAATCAGGTCACAGCCGAGTTGGTCTTCTACTACATGCATCTCTCTTCGGAACTCACACAGCATGTGCACCCGTAGGGACCGCATCCCAGGCAGTATTCTTGTGACCAGCTGTTTGGACCGGTTGTCCAGGCTTACAAGATAGAACATCTGAGGTACTTTCCTTTCCTCCAACTGGATGTTATAATTCATCACGTAGTCCATTTTCCTGTGGAGTTCAGTCACAAGGTGATACTCGTAATACCTCAAGCTTGCTATTTCCTCCTTGAGGTCCCTTATTCCTTGTTCCACTCTCTTCAGTCTTTGGAGAACCATCTCAACACCTCTTGCAATGCCTAATATGGAAGGATCAACCACATCTGTTTCAGGGATGATCTCGGGTTGCTGCTGATTGTCTGGGGTGACAGCAAGTTCAGTTGCGAGGTGCTGTAGATCATAGTACCTACGGTGAAGAACTTCGTGGAAGTCATCATCTGACAGCATATCTCTGGCATGGTCTGATCCTGATTGTAAAATGATCCTTTTATTGCTCTCGATTGCACTCCATGTATGCTCATATTCATATATGCTTTCTGCTGGCAATGACAAAAGAATTTGCTTTATTCTTTTCAGAGGCAGCTGCTGTGTTTGGAGGAACCTATGTGGTATGAGATACTTTACACAGTCCGGTCTGATAATGCTTTCCTCAAACATCAAACTGGAAGACAAGTTTAGTATGGTAGGGATTATCAACTTGTGGAATATCCTGACCATGTCAGTAACACTTTTGCTGGAGCATGCAAGCACATCTATGGATGAGTCTTTCTTTCCCAGCTCTACTCTTAAATGGACACCATTGATCACTGTATAAATAAGGTTTTTCTCCAAAGTGTAGAGTGCACCCTGTTGTTGTCCCAGGCACATGATTTTGTTGTGCAGACGAACCTGGAAAAAAGGTATTCTTTCAGAAAATCAAAAACATATATAGAAACTAATTCTGGTGTTGTCAGTACATATCTCCAAATCGCACGCATACCACTTCTGGCAGCTATACAAGTAGTTAGAGAAACAGAATGTTTTACCTGAAGCCTTGGAAAGAAATCACTTGTCAAAAACATGTGTGTATCTTTGCATTTAAGACGCCTTCCAACATATCTGCATTCTGGAATAGTTAAGTGCCACTGTTGAGTCCCTTCTTTGCTTTCCTCAAGAATAGCTGGCACTAGAAGTAATGTGTTTGGGTTCCCAGGATCCTGTTCATAACACAATTCTAGTTTCAACAGCAAATTTATGACATCACTGCCCTGGAAGGATGCACCAGCTCTCCAGTTTGATCCTTGAAGTTGGTTCCGCAGCTTCTCTTGTAGAATCCTCTCCAGCTCTTGTCTGTGGACAAAGCCATTTCTTTCTGTCTTGACTGATTTCAGTGTAGCTAGTTGGCTGAGGACATCTCGACAGAACCAGTCACAATCCATGATCAGTGCTCCAAGCTCCTCCAAAAATATGATTTCACCCAAGTTATGCAGTGATTTTGCAACAGCACGTCTTCTTGTGTCCACTTTCTCCACATTATCACGCCTTGATCTCAGTCTTAGTGCTGGAACATTAAGTTGACATAGTTCACGGAACTCAGACCATCTGATTATAGCTTTATTGTTCTTCAACCTCCAGTCATGCAAAATTCTAACAAAGTCATTGCATACTTCATAAACTTGAGGTACTCGCTGGAGAATTGTCTTAGTTGTCATCCGGAGGTGATTAGTGAGTCTAGTAACGGAAACCAATGATCTTGCATCCACAGCAAAAACAGTGGGGTAAATCTCAGCATATGGAAGGAAGTCTTCTCGGAGCCTTTGTACAAGTGCAGCAATTGGCTCTAACCCTTCTGGTAGATGAGCTACCTTATCATAGTGGGTGAGAACTATAGTTACACTGGGAAGAAACAATTGTGAAACTCTCTTAGCATTTGAAACCAAAAACTTCAGCCAATATATCAGTTCCCATTCAATCTGATCTATGGTTTTGGGATATCGATTAGCAGGCTTAGCGACCAAGCTAGATACAATCATGAAAAAACATGGACCACCATGCACCAGAAACATAAAATCCTGCAAGGCAAAACTCTCCTTGTGTCCATCAAGATTACACATTGTCAACTTTGTGTTTCCATCAAAGAAAGCATTAATCTTATTCGCGCTGGTGTACGCCGTTTGCTCAACTGGAGTCTTCGAAGTACTTGGCACATCCAGGCAGGGCGACTTTAATGGGTTCATGCACTCGTTTATGGAGTTGTGTAGCGTGCTCTTACCTGCATGGACACACAAATTGGATTAACAGTTGCAATGAGAAATTGAAATATCAGTTTTATTTTCCCTTTCCTTTCCTTTTCTTCTTTCGCATGTGTGATATTCTATACCATCAACAAAATCTATGTATTCATTAAGCAGGCTAGTATTGCAGTGAATTTAATCAAGATTCCAGGGAAAATAAAATTTAGACTACGTAAATAGCAATTCCCCAAGTTAAAAGAAAAAAATGATAAACAGCATGTGCTAATGATTTAGCTGCTTAATTTCTGCTTATAGGCAATAAAGAGGAGGGTATTAATAGAAATGCTGATCGTTTCAAAAAAAAATAATATAAATGCTGATGGTACCTGCTGATTCCTGGCCACATAGAAAAACACGGCAACAAGTAGGAGCACTTAATGGTAAATCAAGAAAATCATTTGGCAGAACAACACTTCCATTCTGACAGAGCTTCTCATAAATTTGTTCTGTTTTACCAGAAATATGCAAAGGTGTTTCATGCAGGTCAATTTCTTCAATCCAAGGATTAACCTCTAAAATGCCCATAATCGTCTGCAAGATTACCTCCCCCTCAACTCCCTTGCAACCTCTCAAAGACAAACTTCGAAGAGTAGCATTCCTCTCTAAACTAGTAAAGATTTTGACAACATCAGTTGGCTTCAGGCTTGCATCATTGCATATTGCCAGCTGAATTAGGCTCTGGTTTGTCTCCAGCATCTGCAAGATTGCAGTTACACCATGCCTGCCTATCTTTGCTCCCTCTCCTCCAAAACTCAAAACCTTCAATGTGGTATTGGCTTGTTTCTGAAGTGGAGAAAAGGTGCTAAGAGGGCATAGCAGATGCTCCAATCCTACTCCACCAAATCTATTTCCATCCAAACTCAAGTTCTCTACATAGTTGTTCTTGAAGAGTCCCGCAGCTACATACACCACCGCTTTGTTCCCAAGGGAACATTTGCTAAGCTTGATGGTTTTTAGGCTCTTGTTCCGTTCAAGAACTCCTCTAAGCTCTTTGGTCCATTTGGACCTTAGTGGGACACTTGACATGTCCAGTGTTGTCACTGTGGTATTCCATGCCAGAGCACAAGCAACCCGTTGCAGGCCTGAGGAGTTAATGTTGTTGTAGATCCTAATGCTCCCAGTCTCAGGCAGAAATTCAACAATTTTACAGCTATCCAAGCCACCTTTAGTGCCACGACTGTGTCCCCATATGTGAACCTCCACTCTGCGGTTGCGTGCCAGGACAGCAGAGATAAGCGGAGCCACTGTAATGGAGCTGTTGTCAAGTATGATCAACTTCTTCAGCATATAATTCACCTCAATCATCTTGGAGAGCTCCTCTGCCCCCTTGGAACCTATGGAGTCCTCCCATACTTGGAACTCCTCCACACTTCTGTTGTTTGCCAATGCTGAAGCGAGCAATGTGGCTCCAGTGGACCCAATTCTACACTCAGAGAAAACAACTGCCTTGATGGTGTTGTTCTTTTGAAGCATTTCTGAGAGTGGAACAAGAGCAAGTGCTGATTTTGTGCTGAAAACATTCTTCTGGAATTCCACCTGCTTCACAATCGAGTCAAGGCCTAAAAATGAACAGAGAAGTTGCAAATCCTCAATCTGCCATTCAATACCATGGAATAGGAGGTCCGTCAAATTTCTGTACTTCTCTTCGTTCTCCACAAGGTGACGAAGAAACCTGTTCAGGAAATTGACACCATTATTGTCCATGCAGACATGAACTCTTAGTGATCTCTCACTTTCCATGGAGAAGCCTGATGTCAAGTTTGCTGGAACCTGGTAGAACGCAATGCTCTCCACGTTGTTGTAGGCCTGCAAATCAACATCTCCAATATCTCTGGTATACTCCCCCTTAGATGTTGATGTTATAGTGATCATCCTGTCACCCATGCTTCGGAGGGGATGGTGGAGGGTAGATGAATAAGGGAGAGAAAGCAAATGCAAGAGGTCCCCTTTACCATGCAAGGAGAATTCAGATGTATATTGCTATGGAACAATATGGCTTTTGCAGTCAGATGTCGCATATTGCAAACACTGAACGTGGTGTGGAAAGACAGCAGATGGAGAGGCATCAGATTCCTGCCTTGTCAAAGGGAGCATCATAAACAAAGCAAGAACCTTTAACTTGCTTTGCTGACCTGGAGAGATATAACTGGTGAATGAAATAAAGTTCAATTATACAGGAATCTGAATACAAATAACATGAGAAAGGAATAACATCAGCTCAAAAGCAGCCCCAGAATGATTTAATTTATTTCATAAAATAATACACCAGGATCTCAAAGTTGTCTATTGTCCTCCTTTAAATGCTCTGATATTATGCACTCTGTGTGTAGTCCCATACAACCTAGGCACAGCATCAGTACATTCATTGTTCAAACAAAAAAAATGCTACCTAATCTTTTGTTTTCATTAGGATCAGACCATAAACAAAAAGAACTTCAATTGAATTTACATCATTAGTACAAGTGATGATGTAAACCCTTTTCCCAGTGTACTTTTGTATTGCTTATGCCAGCATCACATGCTTCATTCAAAGGAAAGAGAGATTCTCTTATTTGTCGGTGAAGTAAGGAATACCAACCTTTAATTTTTAGACAGCAAAGGGACTGTTGTTTTTCACTCTTATTATACACGATCACAACTTGTCATACCTACTTGTAGAGTTGTCTGGTTCCAAATACAATGTCATACAAGAACTTGAGTGGTAGCACCTAGGAGTTGAAAGAAGGCAGAATGCATACTTCCTTACCACCAAATGCAGGCAGAATGAAGAGTTGGAATCTAAAGAAGCAGGCCGCAACTAGGATGACACTACTCCTTTATTTGATCCTCCACTTCCTTGCAGTGATGGCTCAGCAAGGTAAGAGGATATCTGCTAGATACTGATTCCAGAAGGTTTGTGTGCTCGTCTTCCCTTGTACTCTCTGATTGCTCAGTGTTCTTCCCATTGCAAACTTTGAAATTGACTTAAAGTTTAAGATCCCATCAGCAAGATCTTGGACAGTAAAAGTCTGGAAAATGTGATAGGTTAAAATCTGAGCAACCCTACTGATAAATGTTAAAACAAAGTAATGATCGATAAACAAGAAACATGTTTCTTGATAGGATGTGTGCAAATTACATAGATGTGTCAATGACAAAAGAGAGAGATTACTTTAAAATGCTTCGAGATCAAGATCCACTACACAAAGTATCATATAATGATTTTTCCATCACAGTATTAACTAGTTATATTCATTGTTCCAGAATAGACCGTCAGAACCTCTGCCCCTGGTATGAAAAAAGACTATCTCATTCCTATCCATAATAATGGGTTGCTAACAAGACATACCCAAATGTAACTTTGTTACCCAAATGCTGATACATCACAAATATATTAACGATATTTTATCATATTCTCAAGTACATGCAAAGAACATATGAATATGGAAAGGATACAATAACTGAAATTTGAATGCATGGCTCCCAGAAAAATAATCACAACCATTTAAGAAATCATTATGTGTTTTCATCCAATTAGATGATCGAAATTGGGACAAGCAATGGTGCATAGCAGATGAGCAAACACCAGATGATGTCTTACAGCAAGCTCTTAACTGGGCATGCGGTCCCGGTGGTGCAGACTGCACCATGATTGAGCCAAACAAATCTTGCTATCTTCCCAATACTGTCAGAGACCATGCATCATATGCCTTCAACAACTACTGGAGAAAGTTCAAGAAACATGGTGGTACTTGCTACTTCAATGCAGCTGCAATCGTCACCGACTTAGATCCAAGTATACTTCTAACCTGGACTCTGAAAGTCTGAACCATTCCAAGTTATTAATCTTACACCATTCACTTAATGCCATCTTGCAGGTCACAATTCCTGTCATTTTGAGCCAGCAACCTAGTATGAAGGAAATGCTTCATGTATTCCTATGAAGAGCGAAGTTACCTTCAATGCTAGCTTTCTCCTCATGTTGTTACTTGGAGTTTTGGAAACATGGATGTCTACAGAAGGC
Organism: Setaria italica; assembly: GCF_000263155.2. Classification (NCBI taxonomy): domain Eukaryota; kingdom Viridiplantae; phylum Streptophyta; class Magnoliopsida; order Poales; family Poaceae; genus Setaria; species Setaria italica. The sequence continues at coordinate 5,459,137 of NC_028458.1, forward strand.
AATAGCTGACATGTTGCTCCATACTCCAGATGTTTCAGTTCTTTCATGTGAATTTTAATCAGAACATATTTTCATTTTTCACCACGTATCTGGTTTTATGTTAATGTGAATGGCTGGAAGAGTTTCCAATAATATGTAGAAGTGCAGACCAGATATACTTCCTCTGATCCCTTATATAAGTCCTATTAGGACATCGACATACTCTTCAATATGTCACTTTGACTAGCAATATCTATATAAATATAGCACCACAAATAGAACAAAGTAGATATTATGAAAGTATTTTTCATGATCAATCTTAAACATCAATCTACATACTTTTTTATAAATTGATGGTCGAAGTTAAAAACGTTAGACTTAGGGCAAACCAAGAAGTGACTTATATTTGGGATCAATAAATATTTCTGTACAGTATTGAGTTGGGGCCTGAGACACAAGAAGAAAATATTAACATGACACCTTTCTCCAGAACAGGAGCGGATCCAGAATCAGACTGCAGGGGTTGCTGAGCCTCTTGTAGTTAAGCTAACTTCATATTTTATAGATGAACTTGAGAACTAGAAGATTAAATTTACATACATGGGCTGAGGGGGTGCTGCAGAACCCCCTGCAGATCGCTCCTGCTCCTGAATATGGTCAAACCATTGCTATAAAGTTAATCTGCAAAGTTGAAGTCCAGAGTGGTTTAAACATGTTTTCCCAAACAAAAGTGAGCTCAAATCATGGGTGGAAGCAAGAAGACAAGCAGTAATGATGCCAAAGCTGGAAAAGCGAACCCAAGCTTTGAACAAACACAGTCATGAAATCAGCTTGAGTTAATGAGACAGGAGGCGTAGTTTCCTTGGCACGACCAATCAAACAAAGATCACAAGCAGCATATCGTGCTTAGGAAGATACAGGAAAGGATGGACTGTATTATATTTAACCAAAGGTGCATACAGTACAAGTACAAGCCCATAACCTATTAAAGTACCAGATGCAAAGCTTTGAGAATTTTTGTTTTATTGGCTAAAGCACAATTTTGTCAGAAGAGAAGGCTGGCCCAAGCGGCGATGAATGCAAAGCCACCCAGTGGTGCTGGTGAAGAAAACTTCCTGTCTTCGAGATAAGCCACAGTGTAACACCTAAATGAGAATGATCCATCATCCGTCAATAATGATTTTAGAATTGACAATTCCAATAAAACGAAAGATAAATCTGGAAAACATTCCTTTCCCTATTTGTGTTGGTTTTTCCAGACGATTTACATTTCGATTAGAGAGGAGCATATGCTTACGTTCCAGAGAAGAACACGATTCCAGCCGTGAGAAGCCCTCCGAACTGCAAGACAAGAATCGCACAGTGCGTGTGAACTACTAGCGCTAGAGTAACACCAAAGCGTAAAGGGAACAGCACTAGTACAGGAATACTGACAATGTTGGGGCGTTTCGTGATGGGAGCCCCGAGCAGCGCGGCGGTGTGGACGAGATGGTACAGGGACGCGGTGTGCCAAACCTACCAAAATCATCCCCCACAAATTGCGCGAAGCAGATCGATAAATCTGGACGAACACGTTGGAAGTAGCAGAGGAATGCGGATGTGGGAGAACGTCACCTACCTCCTTGTACGCGGGGTTCTTGGGGCGGAACATGTGCGCGCCGTAGGTGCCGAGTCCAAGAGCAGCAACCCCTGCTCAACTCAACCGCTCATCCCGGTGGTCCGGTCAAGGAAACAGGAAGGGGAAGGGAGCAGATGGGTTACCGGAGACGGCGGCCACCTTGTGCCACAGCATCGGATCCATCGGCGCCACCATCCTCCTCTTGTTTGGTTGGTCTCCTCCGTGGCTTGCTTCTGCGAATCTGCTCTCTCTCCTTCGGTCCCTTCTTCCTCGTCGCGCTGGTCGGCGGCAGTCCAGTACTGCAGTCCTTTTGCGGGGGTCAGATATTGACCAAGACCTGGGCCGATTAAGAAGCACGGCCCAGTAAAACCTAGCCCACCAAACCTATCCGCGCAGCTGAGATGCCAACCGGCCCACCAGGCACACGCGCTCGCGCTCGCTACCGCCGTGCCGCGCCCGCCGCCGTCTCAATTCAGAATCATCTCTTCATATGGCCTGGAAAAAGAAAAGGGAAAGAAAAAAAAAGGAAAAACTGAGAGAAACACCCAGAATGAAAGAATTGGCATGTTCGATGTCAAATATTGAGAGGTCTACGACTTGGGTGTGCCTGTGAATTGAGACCTACTCCCTCCGTTCCAAATTATAGGCCATTTTAACTTTTCTAAATTCATAGATATAAAAGCCAAAATAACCTATAATGTGGAACAAATGAAGTATATTATGAAATCTCTCTACTTGAGACCGAGTAATTTTAGGGAAACAATTATAACAGCCCGCAAACCCACATGTAAGTTTATGCGGATCCTCAAGCTAGTCCATTTTCATCTATAGCGATCCTAATCTGGTGCTAACATATGGTGAATGTGTGCCTAACTAAATCTCAATAGGTTCGTTATCGAACTGACCTCATTGACATGAGTTTAGGCACAATAATTATTAATTTTGCCTACAACTTCATCCACAAATTATACCCCTTCATAAACCAGAAATACCTCATGTTCAGAAACACATTACTTATTATGTGTATCATTGGAGTGCTCTTCCTGAACAAGGAAAGAATCCTATTTCAACTTTTGAATTGGCTACAGTAGGGTAGAACTTCAACATTATTAATTTACTGATGGGATGTTTGTTGTTACTTGATGTATGCCGAGTTTTCCTTGAGACTACAAAGTTATTTGTTTCCCTAAACTAAAATATGCATGTTCAATTTGTCTAAACTTATAGTTCAATTTAGTTGTGAAGTTAATAATTTCTTTTCATGTAAGTTCAGTTTTACCTAAAAAACAAAGTTATTTGTTTCCTTAAAATAGGAGGGTGACAATACGTGTGAATGAGGTTACAAATAATGAACTAAGTAGTCTAGCGTTTTTCATATAAAGGTTACGGTGCTCTATAATATTCGCTCAAAATTTCCTTAGAACCCGTGGCCCATGGATTCATGACCTTCCACCTTCAAATATCTAAAATTATTACCAGTTAACCAATTTGCTGGCACGTCTCATGTGGTTTTGGCTAAGTTGCATGGAACCATTTTAGGGCTATGGGCCTGTTGAATTAAACATAGAACTATTGCTTTTAATTGTTTCTACTCTACCCTGGGAGTTCTTACATTACTAATATGATTTCTTTATTTTGGAATGTGATTGGATCTGAGTTCATTCCACCCACATAACATATATTCTATTAATATGAGGGTTATTTCATAAGGTTCATTTTCTTGCCTAAGGAATGTATTCATGTATTGTTCTTTTATTCCCTCAACAACAATCTCTGTTTCTTGGCCACTTTATCCGCTAACACATGTTGTCCAAGCAGGCTTTGGTAGACCTAAAATACTGTTGTCTTGCCAGATTGCTATTTTTGCAAGTTACAAGATTGATCCCTTGGCACAAAGGTAGATAGCACCTTAGTGTATATAGTCCTTCTAATATGTTATGTTCCATTTTGTATTCTATTGTCATTCAGCGTTGATAATCCTTTTGGTGATTATATATCTATTGTTCTTCTGTTTCTTAATTGCAGAGCTACTAGGGTATCGTATCAAGTATCATAGGCGGCCATAGGTGTGGCCAACTGAAAGGTTGGAATGAGAAGCGAGTGATTAATTTGTTGAGGATAAAAAGGTGTGCTGTATCTCCTTTCATACTTTGGTAGTGTACTAATTTTGTTTAAATTGGTTTTCCTGCGTGATATCTCCTTCCACAAATGTGAATGACATGATTGATCTGATCATTCAATAAGTAGTTTACCTGAACTCTGAACTTCAATCTTACTCACTTCGTTGAGACAAAATAAGATGAATCTTGAGTGGTTAATGGAATCAGTATTTTCAAATGAGCTACTGGCAGGGCTTTGTTTCATCCTCACTATCACCATGTAGGAAAATCCCTTTCTCCCAAATTGCGTCATCTAGAAAGATACCTCTAATTCGCAGCCTTGGTGGGTACATATTCTCAACCATTCGAGCTAAGGGATCACCACATAACATCAATGTTTTTATGCATTAGTCTTCTCTTACTATTTGCACTCCGACCTCTACTTTTCCTTTTCCTTTTTAAATACGCTGCCACATCTTTTGTCCATGGATTGCTGTTCTAAAATGCAGAGTTATGAAGAAATTCAGTTTCAGTTGTAAGGTGCTGATAAAGAAAAGCTGATTTGGTAACTCCATTTTCAGACACTACTTTACAATGAGGCAAGACACCTACAGATGCTCGAGGTTCTACACAACCTGCTGAACCAAGGTACGTTGCCACTCATAAGTCATAATGAATAGATAAACTTTTTCCATGACTTGCCTGATTTAGTTTATACATCAGCTTTTTCCATGACTTGCCTGATTTAGTTTATACATGGCTGATGTATTAATGTGGTCCTCTTTATAAAAACCGCGTAGAGGTTTAAGAACAAGCCTCAGGGTTTTTGAAAATAAAGTGTGCCTTATTAGAGTTAAATTTGTGTTCTTTTATGATGTCATCAAAGAGCTAATGAGAGCACCACTGCTTCTGCTTTGTTGTTTAGGCTGACAGGAATGCTCAAGGTTATATATCCTACTACATATAACAAGGTTTTATGGACATAATGCATCTTTACAGTATCTATGTATTACAGCGCCCCCATCAGAAGGCAGGAAGCACTTTTGCTGCTGTAATTCAACTGGTTCTGGGCCATTTCTTCATTTCCTCTAACATCTGAAGGATGCCACATATCAATAGCTCTAACCATGCTCCTATTAGCTTATGCAACCACCTTAAATCAGGGACCGGCAATATGCTGCCACCTCTGTTTTGTTTTTTCGAAACATTGTTGATCTTTGGTCTCGTAGACAACAATTACCTTGCCTACATGAGATGTTACTGTTTTGTACTACATTTTGTGTATGTGCGATGCTATAGTCAATTGTGCCTTGCAAATTGACACATAGTCTTTCAAATCTGAATAATTAGTTTCGCAGCCAAATTTATGGTTACCAACTACGATTCATACCTTCTGCGTTATTCATAGATTTGCTTGGACCTTTAAAAAGCTACGCTCAAATACAACCATTAAGGCATACTATCTACACTAATGCTGACAGCACGGACCATACACGCCTCTCTACAACCATTAAGGCATACTATCTACACTAATGCTGACAACACGAACCATACATGCCTCTCTGCAGGCGCGGCGTTGGCACGCCAACCATCCTAGTTATATATGTTGGACACTAAAGACTCGTACATGGAAATGAGGTATCGGTCTAAATGTTAATTCTTTATCTTTTTCTTGAGTGCCTTAGCACCTTTCGATTAAGAAGAAAGTAGTTTACAGACATAATCTCGATGAAGCCAAACAGAGCTTGACCAGCACGAGAGCACAAAGGACCAAATAAAGTGTTAGAAAGAGAAATACTGAAGAAACACACAACAACAACCACATGACTCGAGGCAACAAAGAGGAAGCATACTCGAACCTACAAACCTAGACATAGCGACTCTCCTGAATCTGCCAAAAGATACAACCTCGACAAGGGTGCTAAAGGTCTCGAACTGCAATGGTGGCAAAGCATCCACACAAACATCAGGCTCACGGCGGCAAAGCATCCGCTCGAGCACAACCACGGTGGCAAAGCATCGACCCAACCAACACGGCCACGACGGCAAAGCATCCGCCCAAAGCAACCAACGACGGCGACAAAGCATCCGCCCAGAGCAACCAACGACAGCGGCAAAGCATCCGCCAGACGACGATGACCTAAGCAACCCAGGCGAGGTGGACGAATCGAAACGAAGGCAGGCGTAGAAGAAGACACTCCCAAGGAGAACAGACGACCACCACGAGGACCGTGACCGGTCGGAGACGACTGGGGGTGGCGTTCAGCAACGATCCCTGCAGTGACAGCAGCAAGAACCCGTTGAGCTTCCAAGACGACGCCTCAAGGGAGGGAGTGACGCCACTAGCACCGTCATCGTCCGACCAACACAGTCAAGGCTTTCACCCGGAAGCTCGCCGTAGGGAGGGAAAAGGGGAAAGAATGATGCCTTCGAGAAGGGAAGCGGCGCCCGGGGCGTTGTCGTCATTGACCCGCAAGCAAGCACAAGGCTTTCGCCTACACCCGTTCCCTCCCTAAAAATCACCGCCGCCACCAGAAATCACCGCCACCACCAAGAGCACGGGGATCGCCAGGCGCGAAAGAGCTGAAGAATGCCGCCACATAGTCAGTTGCCCGGTCCCCCCGTCGGCGGAAGATGGCGCAGCCACTAGAGAGGTTGGGGGGGCGCAGGCGGCCACCCGGACAGTCACGCGGCGGCGGTGCATGCCTGATAGACCAGACAGCCGGGGAGGGACGCGGCCACCCTCGCCGCCCGCCCACCGGCCGACGGCAGCGGAAGGGGCGGCAAGAGGAGGGACGCAGGTCCAGCCACCGGAGGGGGGGGCAGCCTCCTAGCCGCGATCTCCTGTCCTTCGGACGACGGAAGGGGGAGAACGTAGTGGTCATCATCGGGGAAGGGATCCCCACGCCAGGGATGTGTAGATCCGGGCTTAGGGGAGGTGGATCTGCCAGCAGCGGCCGGCGGCGCCTAGGGTTTGTAGAGGGGGAGTGGAGAGGGAGAGAGGAGGAGCGAAGGGGAGGGAGAGAGCGTGCTGCGGGGTCGGCTTCGGCGCCGCCGCAGGCCGCCACAAGAGTCAAGCGAGTGGGCGAGCTAAGCAAGAGAGCGGGGTGCGAGAGCTTCCAATTTTAATTTTTTATCGTTTGCTTCATTTCATCCTTCCTCATTTTTTTCCACCTTCTCAGCTTCGTTACATTCTTCCATGTTTTCCATCCATACGCATCAGTTTTCATGTACTTTTTATATCCGCGCTGGTGTTAACTAAATTAGATCTTGGGTTAGGAGATACGGTGGGTTATGATCTACTACAGAGTGGAGTCTAAATGAGGTAATCCAGAGAAATGTATGGGGCGATGACATGCTTGGCGGTGTCACGGTAGGCGTCAAGGTAAAGCTGATTGTGATAGAGTCACCACCTATTCATTGACTCTCAAAAGGCTAGTTGCAGCCTTGTAGGAGGTCTTGTATCCTCCATGACAGTCATTGTACTCCTTCCGTCTTATAGAGAATGCAACTCCCGCTTCCCGATAAATCAACTAATTTTAAATTTGATCAAATTTATACAAAATAGTACTAACATTTATCATACAAAATAAATATCAATAAATTAATCATGCAATATATTTTCATACTAGAGATGTGAATGTTAGTATTTTTTTTATGTAAATTTGATCAAACTTAAAACTGTTTGACTCCTCAAGAAGTGAGAGTTGCATTCTTTTTTAGATGGAGGAAGTAGATGGTAGAGGAGGGTAGAGTTGCATTCTTTTTTAGACGGAGGAAGTAGATGGTAGAGGAGGGTAGAGTTGCATTCTTTTTTAGATGGAGGAAGTAGATGGTAGAGGAGGGTAGTGCTGGGATGGAAGCCATGGAAGGATAATCGTGAGTCATTTAAAAGGTGGAGAGGGGGTAATTTAGGACGAAAGCCTCGTAGAATGACGGTGGAGCCGTGGAGGTAGGGAGAAAAACCATCCATGCCCATGCAAAACCGCCGGGTCACAACAAAGTTTGGCTATCTGGGCGGACACCGCCGGGTCACCTACCTGGCCCTTGTTTACTTCCCACAAAACTCCCAACTTTAACACTATGCAAAAAGAAGATTCCCCATCACATCAAACTTGCGGTACATGTATGGAGTACTAAATGTAGACGAAATCAAAAACTAATTGCACAGTTTTGTTGTACTTTGCGAGACGAATCTTTTGAGCCTAATTAGTCAATATTTGGACAATAATTCACAAATACAAACGAAACGCTACAGTATCGCATTTATGGCAAAATGCCAATTTGGCACCTCCCAACTTCCCAAGTAAACAAGGACCTGGTGGAAGAGGAGCCAGAGAACGACGAGGAATTCGCGTCGTGTTTGGCGCTAGATCTCCGGTTCGAAACTTTGAAACCCCCTTTGCCCTTGGGCCCCACTTCGGCCCGCTCGGCGTGCAGCAAAAGGCGCCGCTGACACGACTGGCAGGGCGTTCGCCTTGCGAAACAAAAGGCGTCGTCAGCGAACACCGAGGCGAAAACGCGACGGGATCGCGCAGGCCCTTCATCCTACCGCATCGCCACATCGGCAGGCCACGGAAGGGGGGAGGAGACCATTTGAATTTCGAACGCCGCCGGCCACTCCGCTCCCCATCATTCCCCACGACCCCTCCCATCCTCCGCCTGCCCCTCCTCCACTCCGGTCTCCACCGTCCGCCGGCAGAGATGAAGAAGGCGTCCGCGGCCTCGCGCTACGCGGCCTACGACTCCCCGTCCCCGTCCCCGTCCCCGCGCCGCGCGGCGCCCTCAGCCCCCGCCGCGGCCGCGACCCCGGGAGGAGCGCACGGCAGCAGCAGCAGCCGCAGCCGCGCGCTGGTGGTGGCTGGGAGATCCGGCCGCGACCTGCTGGGCGGCAGGCCGCAGCCCCAGCACCAGGGCAACCTGGGCTCCGTGCTCCGGCGGCTCATCTCCATGGACAAGAAGCCGCCTTCCGCCAAGGGCCACCTCCCGGTGCCTCCTGCCGCCGCCGCCGCAGCGGCGGCGAAGAACAACGGCGGCGGGAAGCTGCCGGGGCTGTCGCGGAAGCTATTCCAGAAGGGGCCGTCCGCCGACGCGGCAGCGGCCAATAAGACGAAGGCCCTGACGGACGTCAAGAACGGCGGCAACAACGCCAACACGCGGACGCTCGCCATGGTGCTGCGCAGCGAGCGGGAGCTCCTGGCGCAGAGCAAGGCGCAGGAGGACGAGATCGCCGCGCTCCGCCTGCAGCTCGAGAACAAGGACCGGGAGGTGGAGCGGCTCAAGGACCTGTGCCTGCGCCAGCGGGAGGAGATCAGGACGCTCAAGGACGCCGTCCTGTTCCCGGACGCAGAGCGGGAGCCGGAGCCGGACCGCCGCCTCCGGGATGAGATCTCCACGCTCACCGGTCAGATCCAGTGCCTTGCGCAGGAGCTCGCCCAGGCACGTTCCATTCCATGATCTCACCGTGTGTTCTTCACTTTTGCACCTAGGCAGTCGATTTCTAATGCTCTGCCGCCTGCTGTTTCACTCTCTGCAGGTTAAGGCCGAGAAGCACTCGGCAAGGTCCTGCTTTGAAGATGATGGATACTGCTCTTCCCCTAGGACGCCGGGGTTTAACGAGGAGACCGCTTTCTCTCTGGTGGGTTCGATTGCTCCACTATTTGTTTGTTCTTACAATGGCATATTGTTTGTTCCTGATTACAAAATTACAACTTTTGAGTTGTATCCCGTGCGGTTTGAATAACCACTAGCAATATGCCTGGTTACCAATTAATCTGTGAATAAGGTGGGGAATCAGTGTATTGCTTTCATGATAGTATTCTCAACCTGCATTTTGCGTTTCCTGAGGAATGCAGGTATTTGTGTTGCTGCAGAGATTATTTTTCTTCTATATAATTGTTTACTTCTTTTGTGTTTATTTCTTTATGTATTATGAAGTACTGCACAAACAAACCAGAAACTGGCTACCTCACACATTATCTATCCGCCGTGTAGTAAGAAATATATGCCATTGATGATATGATAGACAGACTGCATACATTAGTAATTTGAGAAAAACATAGGTTCATACTCTTATGTAGTTCTATCATTGATGCAGAACAATATTTTGCACGCTCTTCTCTTGCACTACAAAATATACACTGATTGTGTTCCACGTTGACAAGTGCCTAGTTGTCAGCACAAACAGGCTTTATCTCACTTTTCTTATGATCTATTCTCTCTGCTAACACAGGAGTGCAGCATTGGGGAAGCTGAGACACCAAACTATGGTAGCCCAGATGAAATGTTCAGCAAAGATCTTAACCCTTGCCTGACCCCCTGCATTGCCAAGAGCAAATCCGATGTATCTGCACAAATCCAGTCTTCTTCCCATTCCACAAAGGTGAATTTCTTCTCCTATCATTTTTTTGTTGACCTCAAGCGAAAGCAAAGAAATCCGAAATAACATTTTTTTGCTATGTCTATCTTGTGCTTGCCAGGAGTGCCAGGAATCCAGTGGTTCTCTTCGCAGCAGCAGCAAGGCAAAAACAGACCGCTCTTACAATTCTTTTGGAAGGCCAATGTCGAAGAGCTCTGATCATCACAAGCCTACCTCAGGCACCAGCAACAAACGACGAGTATACAAATCCGATCAAGACAAGATCTATCAGAACCTGTTTTGAGTTCATCATCATCATGAACGTGCCACTGAAGGCAGCCTCTGCTATGTGAATTATTTATAAGTATGTGGGACTTGTATGGTCCGTCGATACTGGTTTCAAACTGCAAAATAACAGTGTTCATGATCTTTAGCAGTGAATGCAATCTTGGTTTTTGCTTTGTTGAGTTATGTTCTTGCTTGCCCGGCTATTTGCAATGCCAGTTTGACTCTGTTATGTCATGGATAAATGAATGTGCAAATTCTATTTTTTTTAAGATGATGCACAAAGTCATGTGGATTGCGACCTATGGCAATGCGATAATAATATAGCATTTGCATCATGTTGTTCGGAGCGTAACAGATGGGTGGATTGCTTTTGCCGATAGATGCAGGTGACAAGTGATTTGCAAAGTGCAATTTGGTTCTAGCTTGTGAAATTGTTGAAACTGGTGTAATAAGCCTCTTCTTTGATAAATAAACGTCTTGTGTTGATGCTTGTTCTATGTGGATCTGGTTCAGGAATATTTTAGATCAGTACCTTTTCCTGGGGCGTTGTACTTAGAAGTCCTCTTGAATGGAGCTATTTTCGTTGGTCAGCAAAATGTTTAAAATTGTTTAATTTTTACTTTTAGGAATCTGGCTAAATGTTTGACTGAAGGCATCTCTGAATTATGTTCGTGTTCATCGAACAAAACCTTTTATACAGGGAAGAACCATATTCACCTCCCGCTACCAAAAGGTCAGAGCCGTCGGATGAAGTAATGAACGGCCCAGATCTGAGATCACCAAATACAGCTGCCAGCCCGAGTCCACTTCTGACCGACTGACCTGACCTCCTCGTCTCTGTCCCTCTCTCTGATGGTCGTCTTCTCGCGACACCTCGATCCCCGAATCCCCAATCCGACATGTAAAAAAATCCCCAATCCGAACCCAAACCCAGATCTACCAAAAATCCCCAACTCCAATCGACCCTCCTCCGTCGCGATCACCCCTCCCAATCCGACCCCAATTCTACCCGATGCGATTAGCAGCGGCGGCGTAGCGAACCGGCGCGTTCGCTAGGGTTAGGGTTTCGAGGGTTTGCGCTAGGGTTTGGGTTCGCGATGGGGCGGTCCCGCGGGGTGCCGAATTCCGGCGACGACGACACCGGCCACAGGTTCCGCACGTTAACCCGCCTCCCCGATTTGCGATTTCGTTATGCTACCTCGCGCGCGCGGAGGGATGAGCTGGTGCTGGTTGCAGGTCGAAGCGGAGGAGGGTATCGTCGAGCGGGGATGCGACGGACACCATTTCCGCGGCCATGGGAGGAGCAGGCGAGGGAGGGGGCAAGAAGGCGCTGTACCACTGCAACTACTGTAATAAGGACATTTCCGGGAAGATACGTATCAAATGCTCCAAGTGCCCTGACTTCGACCTCTGCGTCGAGTGCTTCTCCGTCGGCGCTGAAGTCACCCCACACCGGAGCAACCATTCTTACAGGGTCATGGTTAGTGTACTCTTGCTTATGTTATCTTTGCTTGACTTGATGTTTTGGGTAGCACTCCACAAATTTTCAGTTGTGGTACAATGCTTATTTGATTTACCAGCCTCCAAAATGAGTTGTAATTTGTATTAGTCTAGTTAATGCTAAACTTGCTAAGGCATGTACAAGCTGCAGCTGTTGATTGTTTATTGAAGCATTTTGAGCTGGTGAGCAAGCTGTTAACAGTTAAAATTAGAAGTTCAGAGCCGATCGCTACCTAAGTCAAAATGTAAAGCAGATAAGTGTAGCGCCCAAGGTTTAATTGACACAAACATTCATCCTTTTTGCCCTTGCTTGCTGCAGAACATTCGGGCTTATTATTCGTTAACCCCAAGTAAACTCATCCTTCTAGCCTTGCTTATCCAAAATGTTATATGGTTTCATCATTTCTTAGCCAAACTGCATTTTACTTTAATCCTTTCTCAACCCAGTAGTAGCTAATTTAAAAATCGTAACTAATATCTATATGAGCACTTAAACACTTAGTGTTGTATCCTGTGAAGGTTGTTATTCCTGATGATGTCTTGACTTGAATGTTGTTTTGCAACAGGACAACCTGTCCTTCCCACTTATTTGCCCGGATTGGAATGCAGATGAAGAAATCCTCCTTCTTGAGGTACTGATATGTCTGTTTGGTACATTTACATCCTGGGAATTGTAATTTGATTGTTTACCCATCATGATTGTAGGGAATTGAAATGTATGGTCTGGGAAACTGGCTTGAAGTTGCAGAGCATGTTGGTACCAAGTCGAAGCAACAGTGCATTGATCATTACACAACAGCATACATGAACTCACCTTGTTATCCCCTCCCTGTAACTATTTTCTCTACCTGTTTATAGATCAATAAGTTACCTGGTACTGCTTAACTCAATGCAACGTCATGATTGTAGGATATGTCGCATGTTAATGGCAAGAACAGGAAGGAACTTCTTGCTATGGCTAAAGTACAGGGTGAGAGTAAAAAAGGTGAGTCAAAATTTATTCTTAGGTGATGGAAACAATCAGTACATTTTGTTGTGCATTTGAAGCCTTGACTTAGTGGGAGATATTTCTTACTGTCCAGTCATCAGGTTTGGTTCATGCTTGCTGACCTAGTTTAGGGGGTGTTTGGGAACACACTCCTAAACTTTAGTACCTGTCACATCGGATGTTTGGACACTAATTAGGAGTATTAAATATAGTCTAATTATAAAACTAATTGCACAGATGGAGTCTAACTCGCGAGACGAATCTATTAAGCCTAATTAGTCCATGATTTGATAATGTGGTGCTACAGTAAACATTTGCTAATGATGGATTAATTAGGCTTAATAGATTCGTCTCGTGAATTAGTATAGGGGTTCTGCAGTTAGTTTTATAATTAGCTCATGTTTAGTCCTCCTAATTAGCGTCCGAACATCCGATGTGACCCTCCTAAAGTTTAGTAGCTCGTATCCAAACACCCACTTAGTATATGTTAGTTGGTCATAGGTGATGTGATTTAGTGTTTTAGGTGGAATTTGTATTGCAGTATCCGGTCGTTGGCTACAATATAACATGTGTTTGGTCACTTGCTGTTTGTCTTCACATCTTGAAATATTAAGGCTGTGTTTGCCATTGTGGTGTCTTGGCAAAAACACTTCTACTTTGGATCGGTATACATTTTTGGGAGCGATGGCACCACAACCGTACTGGAAATCTCATAACTAACTATTCCTTAGTGTATTTGGTCTTAACCCCATTATAGGACATGTTTTAGTGGGCTATCCATCCAACTGCAGTATGTTACTTTCAAACGGATGTATGATTTTTTAAATGAAAAATTTTCCTGTGTTGATCTCATATCCACGTACGTTAATTTGTGGGTTGTGGGTCTAACGGAAAGAAGAATGATAGTATGCACATATATCAGCATGCTCATTACCCCAATACTGTCAGCGGCAGCAGCACCATCTCTGTGTGTATGCACGGGCATGAACACAAGAATCTACACACATGCACGAGCTGATAATCAAATAACACTGCTGCTATAAGTTTTTTTTATATTGGTAACTCTGTAATGATTCCGATTGTCGGGACGCCAATTACTTTCTAACTGCTGCTCTGTATTATTCAATTATAAAAAGAAGAATAACAACAGTAGGTAGATATTTGAAGAGAAGATATCTTACTATATTGGCTTGTTTGTATATCTCATCTTTCTTCTTTGTTCATGTAGGGACTTCGCTGTTACCTGGCGAACTGACTCCTAAGGCTGAATCTCCATTTTCTCCCTCCAGGGTCAAGTATGCCATTATTTATCTATGAATACCTATGAATATGTCACTTAAGCTTCAAAGAGGCTTGTTACCAGCTAGATCTTGCATAGGTTGGAAGAAGCACTTGGTGATGGTCCTGCAGGTCGATCTCCTTCGCACATGGCTGGTGGTATGTATTGGAAATGACCAATTAGACCGACCAATCCTGTAACAGTGCATCCTTGGTCTACGTCTAGAAATGTTTTCATATTGTGCTAATTCTGGCTTCTGGTTGATCTACTGCAGGTGCAAATAAAAAAGCTTCAAATGCTGGACAGAATAAAGATGGTGCTAACATATCAAAAGTTGAAGGTATCATAGATGAATACATCATTGTTATTTTCTAGTTTTTATGTTCACTCAGCACCCAGGTTCTCAATGCCCTTGTGTCAATAATAACACCAGTTTACTGTTCTCTTACCAGTGACGAATGGGCAAATTAAATTGAAATAAAACAATTCTTAGAATGTGTTCGTACGGTTTTAAATTTTAGAGATGTTTTCATCAAGAATGTCATATTCTTAAGAATGGAATGCTCAAGATTATTGCTAGTGCTATATCCTTTTCTTTAATTATTAAATGGGTTTTTTTGTGCTGGAAATATATAAGAAATGAAATGGAGATACATGATCTCTTTATGGTGTGGTCTGAAGTGGAGAATGTGTTTCCTTTTTTAATTAAAGCTGTTGGAAGTATTGTTTTACCTTCACATTACTGCCTAAACTACATGTTGATCCTTGGCATATTTAATTTGTATGTGCCAGATGGTCATGTTGATAGAAGTGTTGGTGTGAAGAAGCCCAGATATTCTGCAGATGAAGGCCCTTCTTTGACTGAACTGAGTGGATACAATTCAAAGAGACATGAGTTTGACCCAGAGTATGATAATGACGCTGAACAAGCGCTTGCTGAGATGGAATTTAAAGAAACTGACTCGGAAACTGATCGTGAACTGAAACTCCGTGTGCTGCGTATTTACTTGTCCAGGTTCGTTCAGAGTGAAGCAATTCTTTTGTTCCTACTAAGCAGAAAAAGCTGTATTATTGTGGTAACTTTTGTTCAAAATGCTTTAGTTGCTGAGTTAATAGTGTAAGTATGTTTGTATGTTTATTTCATTGATTAGAATGTTTAATAATGCAAAGTAACTGTTGCTTTTGTAGGCTTGATGAAAGGAAAAGGAGAAAAGAGTTCATATTGGAAAGAAATTTGTTATTCCCTAATCCCTTGGAGAAAGATCTTACAAATGAAGACAAGGAAGTTTACCATCGCTATAAGGTATTCATGCGTTTTCTTTCCAAGGAGGAACATGAAGCCCTTGTTAGGAGTGTCATAGAAGAGCGAAAAATTCGGAGGAGAATTCAAGAGCTTCAGGTATTGTTTTTGTTCATTGCCTTCTCTTACTGAATCAACTACAGCAATTATTTCTCATTCTTTTTATAGAATGATTGAATTTGGAGTTCCACGGTCAATCTGCTAGAACTATTTGTTCATGGATCGACATCTTTATATATGTTTGTGCTACATGAAGCTGAGAAAGTTATTGTGGATAGATTTACATGCAAAGGAACACATATTAAATGCAACTGGAAATGTTGGCTGAGAACTAATCCTTTCTAAATTCCTTGCCACAAATGTTTCCTTTTTGCTCTTAGTAGGTAGGTTACATGTGCCACAAATGTGCAATGATCTGAAAAACTGCCTCAAACAAGAGAATATTAAACTAGCAGCACAGTTTCTTTTCTATTAAACAAAATAAAAGATAAAGTAGTGCCAAAATTCTGTGGCACATTGAATTTGTACTTTGTGAACCATTCCTTATTCGCATAGATGGTTTGTAGGTCTGCACATAGTGCAGCATTCATAATTTCTTAATTTCATTTGGCTTTCTCTTGTATTCCCACTTGTTCCACCGCACCCACCCATTGGCCCAGCCAATTATCAGTTTGTTGTTTTATTCTTATGAACTGCACTACATTTCCAGACGTTCTTGTGGGGCGAACCTGATGATATTTTAGTGCACTAACATTACATGTTTGATATTTCATCTTGGAAGTTGCGCTTGAGTTCTTCTATAGTACAGTCTTGACTACATTTTTTTTACTAGGCTTCGCATATGAAGGAAGCTTCCTTTTCTTTTCCTGGAAAACATGCAATAGAATGAATTTGTGCTACTGATCAATCTTGTTCTTGACATTTGATATTGGTTTTTTTGAGGAAGTTCTGTAGAACACTACCGACATGTGTGTCTTCCCTTAAGGTTCTAGTAGCATCAATTTGTTCCGTTGTGCAAATATAAATGTGATTGTTTACTTTTATTTTGTTGACTCTCAGGAATGTCGTTCCGCTGGATGCCGTACACTAGCTGAAGCAAAGATACACATAGAGCAAAAGAGGAAAAAGGAATACGAGCTAAATGCCCAAAAAGCTAAGGAAAGTGGCCAACTTATTCCAAATAACAAATCAGTACAAAAGATGAATCGACCTGTAAAAATTGAGTCTGATGGGAATTTGGATCCAAAGAAAGGTGGTGCTGGCTTAGATTCTCCTAAAACCACAGGACTTACAAGTGTGAAGCAGTGGGATGACTGGGATATAGTTGGTCTTCCTGGGGCAGAGTTATTAAGTGCTAGCGTAAGTGCATCTGAAATCCAAGTGCCCTGTTCGATGACTCATGCTCATTTCTGCATATTAGTCCTGTGGTCTTGTTCATGCGTTTTGTATTTGTTACAGTAAAAGAATGATCCATCCGTTTTATTTCAGGAAAAGCTTCTATGTTGTCAGAACCGATTGCTGCCCAGTCATTATCTGAGAATGCAGGAGGTGCTGATGCAGGAGATATTCAAGGGTAGTGTACACAAGAAAGAAGATGCTCATGTCTTATTTAAGGTTGATCCTACCAAAGTAGATACTGTTTATGATATGGTAACAAAAAAGCTGGGCAACCATGAGGAGGCTCCGACTGTCTAGCTATGCTTGACTTGCCAAAAAAACCAAATATTGGTTTCTCCTCCGAACCATAGCTGAAGGTGGAGGCTGTAGTAAAATTGAGTCGACCATAGTTAAAACCTGAAATTTGTGTCATTGTCTGAAGCACAATAAGGCATTCCGGCCAAATTGTAAAATTATCGAGCCAACGAGAATGTGTAGCATGAGTTGCCATTGCAGTTCTTTCCTCGAGGATAGTCGCCATTGTTGAGAGTTTACTGTTGCAGATGTGCTAGTGCCTTGTTGTAGGTATAGGGCCTGAGTTTATGTATCATCGTGTATGTAACATTGTCGCCCTATTTTTATGCCATTGTATCAATATCAGACATTGATTATTAAAATTCCATCTTGCAGCCAAAATGTTTTCCGTCTGTATTGGGATGCTTTTGCATCTTTGTTGTGCTTGTTGGTTCGGTCAAGAGCAGAGCCTTCAGCTAGCTCTTGGCTGTCCATTCTGTTGAAGAAACCAATACTCACCATCACGAGATGGACCTTTAACCTTTTACATCACGAGAAGCTGAATTCTTGACACGAAATGCTCTGATTTTGCAACTTAACGGACAGGGACACAGCTCCTCATTAAACTGTAGAGTTTTGGTTGCCAGACCTGAGTGTTGCAATCGACTGTACTGCGGAGCCGACTGTCTTCTAGGCTGAAACGTCACACCTGTTACACGTTTGGTTGTTTTATATGCAAACATGTCAAAACTACCGTAATTTCATCCGAGTGATCTCGTGGTCGCTCAAAAGATAGTCATGCATACTTTTTTTAAAAAAAAAGAAAATTATGGGAAGCCTTCCTTTCAAACAAAAAAAAGGTGGCAGCCAAGCCAACCGTGCTTTCTCAAAGAAGTATTTCGAGGAACATTATTACCAGTGCAGGACCTGCTTGGCCATTATCGTCTTGTTGGTACGTCCATTTTATGCACGAACCACGGAAACGCCGTGGAAGAAAAGGGAAGAGCCGAGACACGTGCCGGAGGGATGGGATCATGTGAGCACTCCGTGGGGGTAGTTGGCATGTGTGGAGCGCGCACGGGCTGCGACGGCCGCGCGCACCCTGTTTCTTTCCACGGCGAAATATACAAAGCCCCCGGCAGCCTCGGCGCGACGAAGTGATGACCCGGGACCCCTCTCCTCCTCGCTGAGCGAAACCCACCTCCACCAGTGGGCGCGGGGGCGCCTGCGCGCAGCGGAGAAACCCAAGCGGCGCGAGCGACCGAGAGGAGGAGGCGCGCGCGGGGGACGGGAGGGATCGAGAGCGGGGATGGCGTCGCCGGGGGTGGTGGCCGCGGCGCTGGTGGTGGCGGCGGTCGCGGCGTTCTGCGGCACGGACCCGCTGCGGATGGGCAGCATGGTGGACTTCCCGGGGTTCGAGGCGCACTTCGTCGACCTCCCGGACCCGGCCGAGATGCCGCCGCACGCGGACGCGCGCGAGCGGCTGCGCAGCGCGGAGGTGCGGTTCCGCGGCGAGGTGCAGGGGCCCGAGAGCGTGGCCTTCGATCCGCGGGGCCGCGGGCCGTACACGGGCGTCGCCGACGGGCGGGTCGTCTTCTGGGACGGCGAGCGGTGGGCGCACTTCGCCACGGCGTCCCCGCGCTGGACGCAGGAGCTCTGCGGCGGGCCCAGGGCGTCGCCGCTCGAGTACCTCCCCAACGAGCACATCTGCGGCCGCCCGCTCGGGCTCCGCTTCGACAAGAGGACCGGGGACCTCTACATCGCCGACGCATACTTCGGCTTGCTCAAGGTCGGGCCCGAGGGCGGGCTCGCCACGCCGCTGGCCACGGAGGCTGAGGGCGTGCGCTTGAACTTCACCAACGACCTCGACCTCGACGACGAGGGCAACGTCTACTTCACCGACTCCAGCATCCACTACCAGAGACGGTCTGTGATGCCATGCCCCTCTCCCCTCCTCTGCTTTGCTTAGCTGCTGTTTGCCTGTTTCATTTTCATCTCACTGTGTTGGTTGGTTAGTGATAGACCTGGGTCCTGTTTGGTCTGCATCTAAAACTGTCATCTACTATAGTAGCCAAGCTAAATTTGGTACGGCCAAAATTTGGCCACCAAATTGATGCCGTCATTTTGGCCAACTTTGGCCATCAAGTAAAAATAGGGTAGCCAAAGTAGAGGGTGATCATGCCAAATTTTGTCACCAAACCAAATGGTGGCCAAAATTGGGCAGAGTGGCCAAAGTTTGCCTTGTGCAGCTTGGGCACATTTAGGCACCAAACCAAGCAAACCGTAATGATGCCGAATCGGTGATCTGAAACATGAGGATCCTATAACTGGGTTAGTTGTCCATCTATCATCTTGACTGCTGATTTATGGGGCAGTATAGTTTCCCGCTAATCCTTTTTTAAACCGCATTGAGCTTTGATCCCCTTCCCATCGTAGAATCTCGTGCTTTCCAACAGAACAATGAAAAGGAGTAAAGGGGTCAATGTAAAAACCTAAAATGGAGCAATTGCCTCTTTGGGGAGAACAGTTCTATTTTTTTTTGAAATTGAGAACAGCAGTTCTAATCTGACTTTTACCTATTTTAGTGTCTACTGTGTCTTCAGGTGTGCCGACTGTTCTACTTCTATGTAAAATTCACCTGTTTTAGTGTCTATTAATGTGCCTTAAGGCACTAATCTGTTTTCCACTGTTTTATCGGGAAAGCATACAATGCCTCAATTTCCAAACAAGTCCACTAGATCTAAGTCACCTTGGATCTTGTAAAACCTAGAGATAGGTTGTTTGAAGTATGTTCTGTAGCTTATCAGTAAGCTTGGTCATTCATTTGCAGGAATTTCATGCAGTTGGTTTTCTCTGGAGATCCCTCTGGGAGGCTTTTGAAATACAACCCGCAGACAAAGGAAACGACAGTACTGCACCGCAACCTCCAATTTCCCAATGGTGTGTCCATGAGCAAGGATGGCTCATTCTTTGTCTTCTGCGAAGGATCGCGCGGCAGGTCTGTATTCTCTTCCTTACATCTGGTTTAAGCTTTCTTCAACTTTATATCAGGCACTGAATGTTTGTGTTCTTGTGGAGACAGGTTGAGCAGATACTGGTTGAAAGGCGAGAAGGCAGGCACCGTGGATCTCTTCGCCATCTTGCCTGGATTCCCAGACAATGTGCGGACCAACGAGAAGGGCGAGTTCTGGGTGGCGATCCACTGCCGGCGCAGCCTGTACGCCCGGCTCATGAGCCGCCATGTCAAGCTGAGGAAGTTCTTGCTGAGCCTCCCGATCCCCGCCAAGTACCATTACCTGAGTCAGATCGGCGGCAGGCTCCACGCGGTGATCATCAAGTACAGCCCCGACGGCGAGGTGCTGGACATCCTGGAGGACACCAAGGGGGAGGTGGTGAGAGCCGTCAGCGAGGTGGAGGAGAAGGATGGGAAGCTCTGGATAGGGTCCGTCCTGATGCCGTTCATCGCCGTCTTTGACCTCACCAAGGCGTCTTAGCCGCCCCGGTCGTATTCCATCGATCCCAATAATTTGGTGCTACAGCAAACTGGAGCTGTTTGACTCCCCTGCCCTTTTTTTAGTACTAGCAATGTAAGTTGCTGACGTTTTAGATTCCCCCTCGAACTTTTAGGAATGATGAACAGCTCGTGTTTTATGAATCCAGATTTGTCACGTGTGTTCCTGGCTTCGAATCTTCGATCTGTTCCAATTTGTATTTGGTAATGCATGCGTATATATAGTTTTAAAAGAAGAGAACCATCTTTTCTCATCGTCGTATATTTATATTTGGTAATGCCAAAAATAATTTAAGGCGCATCAGGATCTTCGAAAGGGCGCAAGTGTGAAGAGCATGGTGCCGGATCTTCTACGGTCGCGGGCGGGGATCGAATCCACGGGTCCAGCCGGCGACGGACGCCACGAGAAACATCCAAACGGGGATGCACAATGCAACGTATCGCAAAAAGGCACGCAGACGAGGGAAAAAAAACTGCATCGATGATGAACTGTGATCTGTTATGATTTATGAACTTATTGATTAGCTTAACAATCACAAATGACAGATTGTTCGAACACAACTTTCAGATTCCACCGTTCCAGTTCCAGCATTTGCTGGCTTACATGGGGGACCAGGACCTGTATCCCATGCTGCTGCATCTGCCGGTGTGGTCCAAGGTGTCCAAGCCCAAAACAATGGCGTACGAATCCAACAGTCCCCAATCCACACGGGACAGATTCGCACGTGTCGATCAAGAACAAGTGCACGGCCAGACGCACGATGCTGCTGCATCGACTGGCACCCCACCAAGAACGCTCGAAGCCTCAAGAACTCATCGAGTGATTGTTGGCGATTTGGCGTGCTTGTGTCTACTCGCTATAACACCCAGCAAAATTGCGAGGAGGAGAGGGAGAGGAGGCGCGCGCTGCCTGGCTGCTACTGGTGGCGCATGGAGGCGGAGGAGCTGGAGCCGGAGGAGACGGTGCGCCAGAAGCCGGCGCCGTAGAACCGGGAGCTCATGATCTCGCGCTCGAACTCCGACACCGCCGCCGCCGCCTCCTCCTCCTCGGTCTCCAGCGGCGACGAGGCCGCGCCGATCATCGCCTTGCCGCTGCTCCCGGACGGCGACGCGGGCTCCGCCACCGCCGCCGCCGACCGCTTCTTGCGGCTGACACGGTGGCGCCTCCTCCTCCGCCTCACCCGCCGCATGACGCCCGCGGGAAGCTTGACGGTGACGAGCAGCAGGACGTCGAGCAGCGCCAGCGGGCAGCAGCAGCATACCGCCGCGCAGTTGGCCGCCGCCTGCCCCGCCCCCTCCCCGCACCCCGGCTGGGGCTCATGCTCCTCCTCCTCCCCGTGCCGCCCGTACTCGCGCATGCGCCCCCCGCTTCCCCGCTTGATCACGAGCCCCGCCCGCCGCCGATGCTTCTGTTTCTTGGGAGTCCTTACCGCCCCGGACAAGGCGACGCCGGCTGCCAAAACAACCTGCCAAGAATCTACGCAAGATATCCTCCTACTCTCGGATGCACTGGTATGTACTATTTAGAGACGATCTTTATTGGTTGGTGGTGGAGGAGAGAGAGAGGGAGGAAGACGAGGAGGAGGAGATTGTGGCGGCGATGGCGTGCGTGGCGTCGGGCTTCCTTTTTCTTGCTCGCCAGGGAGGGGAAGAAAAAATCAATCCCCAATTTTCCTTCACCCGTCCGCCGGATGGCGACCGCGAAACGGGAAATCCAGGAAAAAAAGCATTACATTTTCGTCGGAACACGGCGGGCTTCTGACGTTGGCCCGCCGCACGCGGCGATGCCACGGGGGACGCGATAGGGACGGCCGTCGCGTGCCGACCGCGGATGGGTGGAGTCCGAGTCGGCTGCTCGCTGGACGCAGTGGCTCCGGCTCAGGACGAGCGCCGCCGCAGCCGCGTGCGCACGCGGCCCGGGCTGTGGAATCCGACGGCGGAGGACGCTTTGCCACGAAGGATTCGCGGTTCTCTCTCCTCCCTGGTGTAGACGACGGGAGATTGATTTGCGTGCCGCACCCCCCCCAGGCGGTGTGGACGTGTGGTCGTGTGGATGCCTGGATGGATGATTTGGATGGTGGTGTCCGTCTTGTGGCGTGATCGATTGATTGGGTCAAATGGCGGTGGTTGTGGTCTAAACTCTAGGGCTGCAAGGTTGCGCCACTTGGTTGTTTCGATTAAGAAAATGGCAAAAATGCCAGCTGGACATCGGTTTCAATCGGTCAGCTGCTGGTCAGTGATTCAGTGGAGCAAGAGGCAAATTAAGCAACGGGACGAGAGCTGAAGAAGCTTCCACAGAAGTCGAAATTACCTTAGTGCTAGTTAACTAGAACCTGTCACATCAGATGTCTAATACTAATTAGAAGTATTAAATATAATCTAATTATATGGAATCTAATTTGCGAGACGAATCTATTAAGCCTAATTAGTCCATGATTTGACAATGTGGTGCTACAGTAACCATTTGCTAATAATAGATTAATTAGCTTTAATAGATTCGTCTCGCGAATTAGACTCCATCTGTGCAATTAGTTTTATAATTAGCTTATGTTTAGTCCTCCTAATTAGCATCCGAACATCCGATGTGACCCTGCTAAAATTTAGCACCTCGTATCCAAATACCCCAACACGTCACCAGGCAGTCTAGAGGATAAAAAACAAAGAAACATTCGCCAGACGCCCAGACGCTAGAAGACACAACGAGCTATACGGACATGGCACACTATTTCCAGCAGCAGAACACACTCGTGTTGTATAGCTTTCCACAAGAACTAGTATAAAAGCATCCACCCGAATTCAGATTAACTTACGATACAAGTCCACTCACTGGCTGTTATTAGTCTAGAGAGTTACAGAAACTAGATGTCAAGCCTCCATGTATTCGGTATCATGTCAACCCAGTTCCTGTCCTGCACCTATAAGTTTACACCGAAGGACCTGTTTATGACTTGAAGCTAGCCCACCAGAGGATAGGTGGCCACAAGAAGAAGAAAAAAAATCAGGACGTTGCCATCCTACAAAGCATATTACTACAAGTAGCAGCATGCCAGCATCTCATCGCTGACGTCTTGCTACGAATGTAACTGAGCAGATGAAGACAAGACAGTAGCCTGTCAGTCGGTGGAATCTGAGGCTAGTCGCGCAGGTTCACAAATTTGCTTGGCTGTCGAGAAGCAAAAGCTGCTTAGCTTCAGCGACATGGATCCGGACGGCTTCAAGATCCGTTGCCACCTTTTCGCTAACGGGTAGCATGGATTGATCCAGACTGCAAGAGGTTAAGCTTCTTCCGTCCTGCAGAAGCTCACCCAGCTCCCGCATCGCTTGATTTAGCTTCAAGTGCAGTTCATCCAGGCCCCTGGCTTGATGCTGCAAGGACTCCTCACACACCTTGATCTCTTCCTCCTTCAAGTTCACATGGAAAACACAGTCCTGGTAGTCAATCAGCAAGGCCTCCATGTTCTTCGCCTCACCCTCCCAAACCTCTGTCAACGTGTTGTCACGGATAAACTTCTCAATGTCTGCTTCCAGCAAGGAGAGGCAGCAATCTTCTATTTCTGTTTCAAGGAGTGCAATCTCGCAATCAATATAATCACACTTCTGCATACTTTTTATTTCCTTGTGAACCATGCGAAGCTGTTCACGGGCGTTCTGCAGTTCGCATGAAAGCTTTATCCGCTCCTCCTCAGATTTCAGCAGATCAGTTGCCTTACTAAAATTCTTTGGTTTGTGTGTCGATGCAGTAGAAGTATCCAGATTATCAATAGCGAACAGAACCTTTTCTTCCTCCTTCCTTTGAGCTTCATAAGAGCGAAGCTTCAGTTTAAGGCCATCAATTTTTCTGCGCAACTCAGTTTCAGATTCATGTGCCCTTGTTCTCATAGCAGATAGTTGGTTTTTGCGACTTAGGAGAAGATTCAACTGTTCCTTCTTTTGATTCATCAATGCAAAGTTAGAATCAAACTTGGATGAAGCAATGGCTTTGATCTTCAAATCCAAGTTCCAACACGATGCTGCAGGCAAGAAATACTTGCCTTCAAAAGTATCTTTCTTGTCTTGTGATTCTGACAGTGCAGACTTCAGGGCATTGGTTTCTTCCTGACCATGCTGCACGTCTAGACGATGAAGCTGAATGCTTGCAGAAAGTTCTTCCGCCTTTCTACTAACCCTTTCGAGTAGCTCAAAATATTTTACTGCATCCTGAGCAGACACAACCTTGTCTTGGACAAGCTCCAGCTTAGTCCGAACAAGCTGCAGCACTTCTTTCAAAGCCAAAATTGTAGAGTCATGAACATGTTTCACTCCAAGATTCCTAGGATCTGCAGCTTCACTCATTTCAACATCTTTCTCATCCGACCGAATCTCTTCTACAGTTTCAGAGTTGCTTTGCTCTAAAATCTTCCTTTTGAATTCATCCCTTTCCTGCATAGCTTTCTCATACAAACCCATAAGTCTATCATTTTCCTCGTGCATCTCTTCCAGCTGAAGACGCAATTCAGCAGATGTATTCCTTGACAAGTTGTCCTCGTTGATGCATTTCTCATCTGCTATCTTAGATTCTTCTTCCATGCTGGATGAGTTGGGTGCATGCAAATCTGATGGGCCTGCTGGTGGGGCAGTAGGCAGATCTTCATTCACAGAGTTTTCTCCAAAAGGATGACTACCTTGCTGATCACTTGCATGTTCATTTCCAGGAATGGTAGGCCAGTTTCCATCTTGATTTGCCTCAACATTTACAGTAGCATGTTCATACAGATCAAACAGTCTCTTGTTATCCTCAATCAAAACCTTAAGCTGCATCCTCAATTCTTCATTTTCTTTGGCCAAACCAATTGCAGTTTCATGAGCTTCTGCTTCCCTTTGACTTGCAGAAGATATTGCGTCAACCAAAGTCTTAAGTTCTACCTGAGCATCAGATAAGTTATGTAAACCTGCCTCTCCTTGGTCCTGGAGCTCGACAGCCTTGCATTCATTATTTGTGTCATCATGTTTCTTTGTAAGCTCCAACTCTATGGTTAGTTCATCAACACGCCTGCACATTTTTTGGTACGTCAGGTAATGGCATCAGAACAATAGTTTTTTTACTAGGGATCAGAACAGTAGTTGATAGCACACATGCAAGTTCCATAAAAACATAAAAATGATTTTCTAGTTCCTAGAGAGGGAAAAAAAGAAACATACACAGAATGCAATTTATCAGGTACAATCAGCAGCAATGTTGACATTGAGAAGTGCAAATGAATGATTTAATAAATGGTCTACTGATTGGCCTTTTCAAACATTATGAATTCTAATTAACATTACCGTGCAAATCCTGAACGACAAGACATGCTATATCTGGTAAAGTGGTACTGGTACATGAATACAAGCGAATCAAAGGCAACATAGTAAATGAGTTGAAAATAACAAACCACAGTGCTTCAGAATTTTAACCATCCTATATGTGCTCCAACAGATACACTATTCTTTACCATCTTTATAATCATTAATATCACAGTGTACTATGGAAGAAGGAAACATATTGATTATGAAGCAATAAAAGCCCTTGTAGCAGCATGCCAAAGGAAGGAAAATAGTTATACCTCTCAAGGTTCTCCTTTGCTTCGACGCAGAAGGTCAATTTTTTACGTAATGACTCGATTTCTCTCTCATTCTGAATAGCCTGCAACAAATTATAAAGTGGATTCAGCCACAAACGAACAAGCATACTATAAACAAAGGTGTAATCAGAGTGATATTTCACGGGAAGTACTCTAACACCAACCTGCAAACGAAGAAACTCATTTTCCTCATCACCAGCTGACTCCCCGAATAATGAGAGGCCCTGCACAATTTATTATAAATCTAAGTCCATTGACAGGTAAGCGTGTAATATTGCTGTGAAGTAAGTATAACAAAAAAATGGCTTAGCTATTAGTTCTATGTAAGTCAAGGATTTACTAATAGACGCACAAGTGACATCCTACATTCAGAATTTTGCGTATAGTTATAAGCAAACCTTGTTAACAGGATCTTTCTCGTGCATAAGCTTCCAGTCAAGAGCCTCTAGCAGCTGCAAATCAAGTTAGAGATGTTGAATAAGCTCACTACTTCTAGAAAGTAAAAGAGGTAATAATTAAAGTTTGCCTCAGCCCCATCAACACCTAGATGTACCTTATCTTGTAAAATAATTATTTGCTCATGCATCATTTCCCGTTCACTTTCATCAACAAATGACTGCAACCTGATTTTTTTTAAGAACAAATAAAGTGCTGTTAAGCTTCCAACACAAAGCAGATAAACAAAGAGTCAGACCGATGAGATTATTCAGACAATAAATTATACAAGAATTGGTTACTCCTTTGCAGCAGTGACACAACAATGTAAATTGAGTTGATAATCACACAATAAAATATTCAACAAGTTATAAGTGACTGGTAGCAATACAATAAAGAGTTAACAACTGAAAACAACTAATTCAAACAATAGTTTAATCAAGATTAAATTATTCTTTGCCAACAGGGGTGCACGATCATTTAAAATCACTAAGATATTAACAGCAATGCTAACCTTCGCAGCTCTTCTTTTAGTTGTAGGTTCTCCATTGCAAATTTCGTTATTTCTGGATTGCGATCTAATTGATTCCGCAGGACCTCTAACTCCTTCACAAGGCTTTCCCTCTCTTGCAAAAGATGCGCTTCAGCAGATAATTTTCCTGAAGCAACCTGCTCCAATCTTTTGATCCGATCTTCACGAAACTTGAGCCTCATCTTGAAACTTCTTACCTCTTCTGTCTTTTGAGCTGCCTGTGCAGAAACAAAACATTAAGTTAGAAATACATGACTACCTGTGCACATTTTTTCTTTGGTTATTAACTACAGACCAGCTGTTCAGCAATCTGCTTTGCAGCTATTGTTGCCTTCAATTGTGCTTCCTTCACTTGCTCCCTCCTAAAAGCAGCAACAAGGGCAGCATCGTAATCATTCCTCTGAACACAGCACACCAACAAAACCAATGTAAGTCCCTGTGAATCATATCAAGTTCTACGAGCAAATACAGTTATGAGTACCTGCGTAGTCCTTTTATCAAAATTAAGTGGACTGAATGTGCCATGACCTTGATCCCATTTGAACATGCTAGGAGACTCACAGACAAATCCATGAGAACCAAGGCCTTCAGTTTTATCAGAACCTACTAGTCCTTGCAAACGGCTAACTTCTTTCTGCAATATCGTATCAATTTTAATATACATGATAAATTAAAAATTACAAATGTCAATGTGATAGAATATTTAGGGAAACAGCTTCCAATATACAGTAAAAAACTGAGAAAGCTCAAAGTCATCTATACCTTAAGGTTCTGGATCTGTAAGCGCATGCTGAGAACATCACCAGAGGCATCCTCATTAATGATAGCCTATGTAGAGTAATGGTTAGCTGATGCGTGCAGGAAAAAGAGTTGTATCATAATTAATATGCAAAATATTGCATACATTATTCCTTATGTATTTAGCTCGTTGCGCAAACTTCAATGTGCTTAGTGTCTCAGCAGCACAACTGGGAAGAAAAGGAGAGTGTCATAATATATCACGTAGAACTGTTTCAAAATAGAAGGGCAACTGAATAGAACAACAGATCATAATTAGGAACCTACCAATGAGATGGGCTTATGTTTGCAATTATAGTCGTCTTTGAATTTCCTCCTAGGGAATCCTATAAAGCAGAGATAGAACATAAGCAAAAGTTTTATCATAAATGGACCGTAATGCAAATTTGAATTGAAATTTTTTCAAATTCATAATAGCTCCTTAGCCTTCAACTTACAACATGAGAACTTTTGTTGTCTCAGTTTTGCATATTACCTGGAGGAGGAATGTTAATTTTGAATCTCTGTAGGGAACGTGGTGTGATTTTTTGTTTGATACAGCAATGAGGTTCGTAATGACAAGTCTGCAAGAATGCCAAAGACCAAATAGTTTTAAAAGAAGTGTAATGCTTTGAGAATCTGGCTTAGTGCGCTAAGTTCATAAAAAACATGAAACATTTACTTTAGTCTAAGGTATATGTTAGAAGATGATCAACTAACCCCAAAGTTGAGAGTGACTTGTTGATGTTGGTAGCTTCCTTCAAGCGCTCTCCTTCAGCACCTGAGCTCTTTTGCCTGCACAGCAGAAGCCATGCATGTTGAATTTGAAGGTGAAAGAGAATGAAAAAAAAGTGTGTGCTCGCACTAAAAATCTATTAAAGTCGTATCAAATAATTATAGACAGTGCTACTTGAACAACTTACCTCTCTGAGCCCGCAAGATCAACAAGGTTGAGCCGAGAAAATCGATGGTGGTTGATACCTTGCGACTCCCACTAAATGGTTAATTTCAAGAGTGAGTAAAGGGAAACACATAAGTGATGTTGCCCACAATAACATGATTGCATGTACAACATCATCTTAACATAGAAAGATCTTTGGAAATTATTTATTTCATATACCTTACTCTCTATAAGGCAAGTGAAAACACTGTGAGAGCGGCTACTTGCTCGGTTCATATTGGTGGCTGCTACCTTTCTGTTTGCTGCCCCCTGAAAATAAAATGCAGAATGTCTTAACTCTTAAGGTTTGATTCATGTACTGAGTCTTAAACTTGGGTACCATACATTAAAGTGACTTGGGCAATCATTGATTGTTGGGCAATCATTGATTGCATTTGAAGCTGGTAAAAAAGATCCAAGCTTCTAACAATCCCAACTACAGAGATAAACCTCAGCAGAACACAAGAAAAAAAATGCAAACATTTTATCAACTAACCTCAATAAGTTGTTGAAGCGCTTCTCGAGCATTGGAGATCTCATGTTCCGTCAAATTCTCAACATGGACACCCTTTTTGGCATCCTCTCTTATCTGCAAGAAAGCAACCGGAGCTAATCAGCTCATTGTTTTTAGAAATACGCAAGAAAGAAAAAGCAGTCAATACTAAATGAACAGGAGGTATGAGTAGTCTAGGCATAACTTGAACAGAAGATGAAAAAACAATAAAGATCTGTGTAACAGAAACCTTGCATGATACTTACCTGCAAGTTTACGGAATTTGGGTTGAGCAGATCAAGAATATGCTCATTATATATCTCCAGAAAAGAGCATTTACATGTAAACCTGAGCTTTTCATCTCTCCTTATTTCCTTTTCCTGCAAACAGTAGCGAAGAACATAGCTAATAAAATTAACATGACATGTCAGCCAAATGCCAAAATGAGGCATCAGAAAAGCAACAGATCGTAGAGACTTGCCTTTTGGATTCTAGCAAAGAGATGCTCGAACACTCGAGGCGTCATACCACAATTCGCATTGTTCCTCCGTGTCCCATTTTCTATATCACCAAGCATTGTATGTGTCTTTCCACTTCCAGTCTAGCAAAAGCAGATACGAAGCGTTGAAAGATAAACAGAGAATTGCACAATTTGTGCCTGTGGCACCCAAAAACCTTGAGAATCTGCAGCATCAAGTGAAACCTGTTGCTAACCTGCCCATAAGCAAACATGCAGCTGTTGTAGCCAGAAATGCAGTTTTCCACCATGGGCACTCCAGCAACCTTGAACATATTCTCCTGAAGAGCACCAAATGAGGAGCAGTTATACATTTTGCACAAATAAGTAAGTCAGAAGAAGCAAATAGATGCGAATAATTGGGAATCGAGAGTGTCAAGAGCACCTGCGTGACATGCTCGTCCGCGACGAGATCAAACGTGAACCGAGACTCAGGATGTCCAGTCCATGTAAGACTCTGGCTACTATCCTGCCGGACGCACCTCTTCTGCCCCTGCAGCGATATCTCGCTGCCGTTGAGCGGCCGGATACGGATCACAACCTGCAGATTGGAGCAGTTCAGCAACCACCGATAGGTACTCGACGAAATGCCCGCGGACACAGCCGCTCGAGCCGGCCGAATTAGACCGGGGCACTGCCGCTAATGGAGTAGAAAGTGCGCGGGAGAAGGGGAGGAGGCAGCTCGCAGCGAGGCGGAGGAAACCCTACCTGCACGTTGTTGTCCTTCCAGAAGGCGGGGTCCTCCTGGAGCTCGAACCGCGCGGGGGAGGGGGCGACGCTCGCGCCGCCGAGCTCGTCGTCGAAGCCGTCCGACGGCATCGCGGGTGCAGCGGAGGCGGAGGAGGACTTCCGCGGCTGGGTGGGGCGGAAACAGAGGAGGCGGCAGCTGAGATGGGGTCTTGGTTTGAAATGGGGAGCGGAGGCGAGGAGCCGTTGGCCAATTTTGAAATTGGGGTCGCGTCCAGCGTCCACGCAGCAGCGCGAGGCCGTGAGTGTGGGGGACTGGGCGACTGGCGGCCTTGAAGTCGAAAGCAAGACAATCGTCCAGATCGGTAGGCTTTGAATGGAGTACATAAATGAAAATTCAAAATTTTCATTTAAAAAATCGAAATATGGAGCACGTGTTCATCTTCTTGAAATATTTTGCCGGCGTGTTCATGAAAGATTCATTAATAATACTACCAAACAAACGTGCCTACTTGTGTTTTTTTTAAAAACAATACAGAATTGTTTCTACGAACAACTTCGATAATACGGTATCGCTATACTACTTTAAATTAAAGATGAAAATGCTACATTTTATAAATAATCCTTAATATAGTTTCTTTTGGTATTTAAAAATATTTACATACACGTGCATACATTCATTTGTATGAATACAACTATGGTCTAGAATCGTGCGGCGAGGCGCGTCCCGCTTCTTGCGTTGTCATATTAAAAATTGAAGCGTGCGTTGTGAATAAGCGCTCACCACATTACGCCACCGCGGGAGACGCGGTCTCAGACAAGATTTTATATAAGCATACAAATCCTACACTTATTACCACCTCTGAGAGTTTGGCACCAATGAATATTGAGATTGACAAAGTCAACACATACATCACAATCTATCCCTATAATAATATTACCGTTAATTCTTTGAATATGTATCTAAGAGATGTTGAATCCGAGTGGTCAGGTTCTACCACAATCCAACCGAATGAGCTACTCTTAGTTCGCTATGGTTATTTTTATCGAACAGTTACAAACTACACCAAATAATATGTTTGCAACTTTTGCAACAGTCTAGCTAATGGCTCGTATATCATCAACCTTATTTTGAAAGAAAAGTAAGAACGCTGCTGATGCATTTAAGGAGAAAGCAGTACATACAAGTTTACATATAACATAAAAAAACTCATGGTCAGTTGTAACAAGAGGCGAAAAACTGAACAAAAAAATTTACATACAACATAAAAAAACTCAAGCTCAAGCCAAATAACAACAACAGGCGGAAACTGGGAAAAAAAGACGCGCCAGGTAGGGGTCGAACCTACGGCCTTCTGCTTAGGAAACAGACGCTCTATCCACTGAGCTACAGGCGCCTTGTGTGGTGTCACATAGAGATAATGGTTATTGTTTGCATCTAATTGCAGTGGGCCGTTTTCAGGTCCGAAGAGGACCCTTCGAGAAGCCGTCGGAACGGCGGCGGCGGCAAAGGGAGAAGAGCGAAGAGCGCCGCAGCCGCCGAAGCACCGAGAGCGAGAACAACTCAACTCGCCAGCCATGGCGCTGCTGATGGAGCCCGGCACCGAGCCCCTGACCGAGAGCGAGCAGGCCGACCTGGCGGGCATCGCCGCCATCAAGGAGTCGGCGGCGCGCGAGTTCAAGGAGCAGGGCAACCAGTTCGTCCGGATGGGCCGGAAGCACTACGCCGAGGCGGTCTCCTGCTACACCAAGGCCATCGCCCAGATGGAGCCCCTCACCTCCCTCGACGCCGCGGCCGCCGCCGACGCTTCCGTCCTCTTCGCGAACCGCGCCCACGTCAACCTCCTCCTCGGCAACCACCGCCGGGCCCTCGACGACGCCGAGCAGGCCATCGCCCTCTCCCCCTCCAGTGTCAAGGTAACCGTCCCTTATTGCTTTAGTGCGTTTTGGATCCAGTGGAGGAGCTGGCGGCGTGATGTGAGATGTTCTTGTAGCTAGGCGTACTACCGGGCGGTGAAGGCGGCGCTTGCGCTCGATTTGTTGCCGGACGCCGCGTCCTTCTGCCGGAGAGGGCTCGAGCAGGACCCCGCTAATGAGGAGCTCAAGAAATTACTGTCGCAAGTGGACGCAAAACTGAGCGAGCAAGAACGTCAAAGAGCCAAAGTTGCACAAGCAATCGCCGCAGCCAAGGTCTCTTCTTGCCAAATGAATAACGCTGCTATACTACCATTCAAATGTGTGGGAATGACTGGTACTGTTGTGTTGTTTATAGGATCTTGCTGCTTCAGTGGAGAAGAGAGGGGTGAAGCTTGGGGAGCCTGCCTATCAAGAACTGACAGGGGTAAAGAAGCCGAAGCTGGATGAGCAGGGTGTGCTCCACTGGCCTGTTCTTCTGCTCTACCCAGAGGTCATGTCGAGTGATTTCATTGAGGATTTTCCGGAGACGGACACTTTTTCGCCCCACCTTGATGTCATATCCTTCTGACCTTCTGAAATTACATGGTGCATTCTTTGATTGAGTTAAATGTGTAGATGTATAAGTAACATGATTGAATTCACAGTATCCTTAACTATCAAACATGTTCTCAGAAAGTTCTCCACCATTGCCATGGGATGAGAACCACGCTTACACAAGGTATACCATTGAGTTGTATTATCAGGTATGTACTAAGCGCTATGGTTACAATTGCTTATTAATAAAAAAAATCTAAGCATCATGGGATGTAGCTGCTTCATTGAACATTATGATAAAAGGGCTTTAATAACAAGTTGTGATGTTGGATAATCCCGTTGTTGTTGGGTGAACCATAAGTAAGTCTTTTGGTTAGCAGAGAACATGTTGTAATGGCTGCACATTTAAGCTGTCCCCTGAATTAGGAAATACTAATAATCTAACAACCAATGTAATTGAAGTGTTATTAGTATACGCAAAACTATTGTTTATTGATTGTACTTCATTGTTGTTATTGCCTATTAGTTTTTCTAGAGTGCCTTAGCACCTTTCGATTAAGAAGAAAGCAGTTTACAGACACAATCTCGATGAAGCCAAACAGAGCTTGACCAGCACGAGAGCACAAAGGACCAAAGAAAGAGAAACACTAAAGAAACACACAAACAACCACCACACGACTCAAAGCAACAAAGAGGAAGCACACTCGAACCCACAAACCTAGACACAGCTACTCTCCTGAACCTGCCAAAAGATACAACCTCGTCAAGGGTGCTAAAGGTCTCAGAACTACAACGGTGGCAAAGCATCCACCCAAACATCAGGCTCTTGGTGGCAAAACATCCGCCCGAACACAACAACGGTGGCAAAGCATCCACCCAACCAGCACCACCATGGCGGCAAAGCATCCGCCCGAAGCAACCAACGACGGCGGCAAAGCATCCGCCCGAAGCAACCAACGACGGCGGCAAAAAGCATCCGCCCGGAGCAACCAACGATGGCGGCAAAGCATCCGCCCGAAGCAACCAACGACGGCGGCAAAGCATCCGCCAGAGAAGAGGGGACGACAAAGCATCTGCCAGACAACGACGACCTAAGCAACCCGGGCGAGGTGGACGAATCTAAACGAAGGCAGGCACAGAAGAAGATACTTCCCAAGGAGAACAGACAACCACCACGAGGACCCTGACCGGCCGGAGACGACTGGGGGTGGCGTTCAGCAACGATCCCTGCAGTGACGGTAGCAAGAACCCGCTGAGCTTCCAAGACGATGCCTCAATGGAGGGGGCGACGCCACTGGCGCCGTCGTGGTCCGACCAACACGGTCAAGGCTTTCACCCGGAAGCTCACCGTAAGGGAGAGAAAAAGGGAAAGAATGACGCCTTCAAGAAGGGAAGTGGCGTCCGGGGGCGTCGCTGTCATTGACCCGCAAGAAGGCACAAGGCTTTCGCCTACACCCCGTTCCCTCTCCAGAAATCACCGCCGCCACTAGGAGCACGGGGACCGCCGGGCGCGAAGGAGCCGAAGAATGCCGCCACATAGTCAGTTGCCCGGTCCCCCCGCTGCCAGAAGATTGTAACCCTAGGTCGTCAGCCTATATAAGGTGGCTAGGGGCGCCCCCCTGGGTAAGGGATCCCGCCTCACGTTAACTCTTCGCACCTGCGATCAACAATACAATCCACCAGAACACAAGACGTAGGGTATTACTCTCCGGAGGCCTGAACTTGTCTAAACCTTACGTCTTTGTGTTACCATTCGAGTTCTTAGTCTTACGATCTCCCCCTCCGGCAACGACAACGACGAGTTCTAGCGCGCCGAGCGGGAAGTGAACATCATCATCAGTGGCCCTAAAGCTTTTTGCAGCAACCGCAAGCACAAGTTGCAAAGGTGGGAAATGCACTTCGTCTCAGTCACACCTGTCCAGTATCTGCGCTGGTCGGAGATGCCCATAACCTTCTCCAGGGAAGATCACTGGGTGCGCATCCCGGACCCCGGGTCTTACCAGTTGGTGGTGTGCCCCACCATAGACAGAGTCCTCATCTTCAAGGTGCTAATCGATGGCGGCAGCGGCCTTAACATCATCTTCACGGAGACCCTGAAGCCTCCTTCCCTGCGAAGACCCGTTCTACCGCGTAGTGCCCGGCAAATGATCCTATGCTATTGGGAGAGTCGTCCTGCCGGTGACGTTCGCAACCACGACAACTACCGCATCGAGCACCTCACCTTCGAGGTTGCCAACTTTAAGACCTCCTACCATGCCATCTTTGGCAGGCCAATGCTAGTGAGATTCATGGTGACCCCCAACCATACCTACCTCGTCCTCAAGATGCTGGCTCCAAACAGCGTCCTCTCCATCTTCGGCGATGTTGAAATGTCCTACAAGGCTATTAGTCACCTTTGTACATTAGGGTGATTGCTGTTTTCACCATCTAGTCCACAAGTAACCTTTTGGGTTTTCGCTCATTCTTTACTGTAAAGATTCGGCATGCCAGTGCAGGTTTTGTGACAGAATCAGCTTTAGGACATAGAAGGTCACTTGCTACTCTTTAACTGACTATTAGTCACCTTTGTACATTAGGGTGGTTTTGGCAAACCTTTGTCCAAAAGTGAAAGATTAAGATATCTTCTAGAAGGCACTGTAGACTCGAAGTCTCTTCCAGATGGCCTACTTGATGGGGAGGATGAAGAAAATGACACTAGCCAGAGTAGCACAATTGTATTGTCAGGTATGTAAACTAAGCATGCTCTTTATTTTTGTTTATCTTTAGCTTATTATACCGAACAGTTCAGACTTAAAGAAAATAGCATGGTATATGAACACTACTGTCCTTTTTATTGCTGTTAGGAAAGTGATCTTGCACATTGCTTGCACTATATTCTTCTATTAGCTTAATTACGATCGAGTGAGATGCTCTTGTGTTGTAATGTTGTATTAATGAGTATCGATACAATTCCTTGCATTATGTGCAGCTGAAGGCTCTAGTAAGTGGATCAAAGTAAAAGAAGGGAAAACCCTTCAAGAAGTGCTACAGGACAAAGACTTTATCATTCCCGCAATCCCTGGTTTGTTCCCAATTTTTGTATACTCTATATAATTCATGTAGAATCCACAGTACCAAGTTCAGAACTTAAACTCCGTCTTTCTCCATGCAGTATTCTTTGTTGTCTCAAGAAAGACCACCTTCTACAGAGATTTCAATGCTGGAAATTGGTCTTTGCCATAATAAAAACGGCGCATCAAGGTTCTGTTCAACATATTTGGAAGGTGGTAGTGGATATGGTCAGAAATCGGAAGATGCCCGATTGTTCATCATCTTGGGGTTTTAAAGGAGTGTACTTCTTTCAGTCTCCACAAAAACACCTTTCGGTTTAATTTATGCCAAGGAGTGTGTAAGTGTGTTCATCGAGATAGACGGAAAAGAGAACGCGATGTAATGTGAATTTTGTCTTGGACCAATTCAGCATTTGGCCTGAAGGTAGTATGATACTGGGGTCATATTCAACTGCAATGCTGTGTCCCTAGTTAATGAATGGGCTTGGGAGTTGAGACTGAACTCCATTTTGTTTTCGCCTTGCTTTGGTTGCACGGCTACAGACGCTCGTTCCTGGTTGTTTGTGTTCGACCCTACGAAGTTTACATGTTTGCTCTTAGAGCGAGTAATGTACTTGCAAAAGGACATGTATGGTGTATCCTTCTGGGAGCCGGTGATCTGTGCTGTGCTGACATGTTCGTTGGCACTTGACAACGCCTCGGCAGCGGTGGCAGTAGTGGCACGCGGCGCCGCGATGGCGCACCAGAGCCGGGGGCAGGTGTCTGCTCTGCGAACCTCGGATGCGTGCATGGAAGACAAGAGGCGGCACACACAACGCATTCAAGCAAGAGGTGAGAAGCGGAGCAAGCGAACGGCCGCCTCCGCCCATATCTATCCCGTCCCGTGCCGCCCGTATCGAGCCGAGGATTAAACCAGAGCCACGTACGCCGTATTTCCGAGCGCGCCATGGAGGACACGGAGGCGGCGGCGAGCGGGACGCCCGGAGCGGGAGCGGAAGATGGCGCCGGGAGGCCGGTGTCCAAGGCGCTGAAGGTGGTTGCCGCCGTGGACGCGAGCGAGGAGAGCCTGCAGGCGCTGTCGTGGGCGCTGGACAACGTCGTGCGGTGCCACCCGGACGCGTCGCTCGTCGTCGTCCACGCCCAGCACGCCGTCGACCACTTCGTCTACCCCATCGCCACGCACGGTAACGCTAGTCTTTGCCCGCCCTCTAACCATGGGACTGGACGCTGATGCTTTGGGTAATTCGGGCGTGCTCCGCTGCTGATCCGAAGGCATCGCGTACGCGCCGCCCGCGGCGGTGGAGTCCATGCGGAAGGCGCAGGAGGAGAACTCCCGGAGGATCCTGGCGCGCGCGCTGGGCATGTGCAAGGAGCGGCAGGTGGACGCCACGGCGGCCGTCGTGGAGGGCGACGCCAAGGAGGCCATCTGCCAGGCCGTGGAGCGGTTCCAAGCCGGGCTCCTCGTCCTCGGCAGTCGGGGGCTCGGCAAAATCAAGAGGTAACGACGGCATTTGCACACGACGCAAATCAAACAACATTCTCTGTGGCTCATGTCTGTGTTCGTGATGACGACGATGCAGGGCGTTCCTGGGCAGCGTGAGCGACTACCTCAGCCATCACGCCTGCTGCCCGGTGCTGGTCGTCAAGCCGACCAAAGCGCACGCCAAGTGAACTCCGGTGACTCTGTCGAGTACTAGTAATGGTGTGCAGTATCTCTGCAGTCTGTATCTGTGTATTACTATGTTCGTAGAAAAATGTACAGACCGAATAAGGAATGGATGTTAGGGTATGTTTGCGCAAATTGTTCAAAATGCCTCTTTGTTTCCTGAGAAGAATATCTCAGATTGTTCACCGGCACAGATCAATAGAACCCATAAACATGATCACGGAGTAAATGAGGTACACTAATGGTGTAAACACAAATGTGGCGCACAGATTTATCAAACAACTGTCGCTACAGTTCAAATTGGAGTGATTGCTTAGCGAGCTGCCGAACAAAGATGCAGCACAGCATGTTCATAGGATGGAACAGCTCTGGAGCGGCCAAATCATGCGGTGACCGTTCTCTAAGCAGGATACCAACACTAACAAGAGCCAGTAACAAAATAGTACGTAGTGTACAGCTAAATGGGAGCACCATCACTTCGCTCCCAAGTCCCAGCCACCAAGCCTGTCAGCCGGATCGTAGTTTGTAAACAGCCGGAACTCGTTGCCCAGTTTGTTTGAGTGCTGAGGCCTGAAACCGCAGGGATGAACATTCAGGAGCTCCAACGCCCGGTCCTTCTGAACTTCCCCTGGCAATATAAGATTGAATCCGTTTTAGCTTCCGTTTGACAATACAGCATTTTACAGCGTTCCATCATCATTTCGGTATAG
This sequence comes from Setaria italica, assembly GCF_000263155.2. NCBI lineage: Eukaryota > Viridiplantae > Streptophyta > Magnoliopsida > Poales > Poaceae > Setaria > Setaria italica. Next base: position 5,497,583 of record NC_028458.1, read on the forward strand.
AATGAAGAGGCTTTATGACAATACAGCATTTTACAGCGTTCCATCGTTTCGGTATAGAATGAAGAGTTTTTACTATCAAGATATTGCGGTCACGACTATAAGAGATACCAGTGCACTTCGGAATTGTCGCACAGCTGATGCTACAATGGTTTAAGCTACACCATATACTGTTAACATACAAGTCGAAGCAGATGATCTTATTCTGAATGATGCAGTCAACTGGTTTAATTCTTGCTTCATTGCAACACATTAATTTAATTGATCATTCTACCAAACGTAACAATGCACAATCTAGTTCAAGTCAATACCAACTGGCTATAGATTACAAGGTGAAACTATCATACAGGAGTTTGATAAGATTGCTCATTGGTTGCAGAACAGCATCAAAGTATCAAAGCGAGGTGAAACTATCATACAGGAGTTTAACACGATAGCTTATTGGTTGCACAACAGCATCAAAGTATCAAAGCACCAAACTGATCTCATTCAATTGTCACAGAATTGCCTCGAGCACTTACCTGTGAGCATCAGCAGGAATGAACCTTCAGGCTGTGCGAGGAAAGACACCGTCTTGGCAACCTTCTCTAAGCACTCCTTACTCTGCACTAACAACCAACGAATCACCATTTCTCCTCCAATTTCACACTAATCTCAAACGCCAATAACTAATCAAACACCTAATAGGTAATCTCCAGGTAAGGTAGAAGACATACCAGGTAAGGAGGGTCCGCGACGACGACGCGGTAGGCGTGCTTCATCGCCGGCGGGAGCTCCTCCGGCCGGTTGTAGTCGTAGAAGGTGAAGTCGCCGCCGTACTGCCCGAACCGCTCGTCGTACTCCAGCAGCTGCGCCGGCACGCCGGGGTCGGTCTTCTTCAGGTAGGCGTAGAGCGTCGGGCACGCGATGCAGGCCACGGCGCCGGCAGCGGAGCCCGAGACAGAAGGGGAGACGAGGCGGACGACCTCCTCCACCAGCGCCCGCGCGGTGCGCTCGTCGTACCAGAACTGGCTCAGCCGCCAGTCCTCCGCAACCAGCTCCACCCCACCTTCCCTTCCCTCTTCATCCTTCTCCTCTGGCCGCTGCTGCTCCGCTAGGAACTCTCGCAGCGCCTCCATCGCCGCAGCACTCAACTGCGGCACGTCGTCATCCTCCTCCTCCCGCCTGACCTCCCCGCTCAACCTCTCATCCTCCATACCGCTCGCCGCCATCGCATCCACCACTCGGCAGTGAGGAGGACTGGAGGCGGCGGCGGCGGCGGCGCGGGGCACCGTGCCGTAACCACCGCTTCACTGGTCCACTTCGACACGACGGGCCAATGGGCTTAACGAAACGAGCCTTCGCGGGACTCACCTACATGGGCCTAAATGGAACCAAAGGCCCAGTGGAGCCTGAGGAAAAAAGAGGAGCAGAGCAATAAAGGCGCAGTGGCAATGGAATCGCTCGCAGGGGAGAGGAAGGGAGCGGAAGAGAGGTGGGTGACCGCCGCGCCTCCGTATCCGGGCGTGACGAGCTAGGCAAGCGGCTCGCCCCCGCCTCCGCGTGCGCCTCGCGGCGTCAGCTCCAGTTGCCGCCGCCGCCGTACTCAGCAGCGGAGACCAGCTAGTCAACAGGGAGCAGAGGGGGGAAGGAAGCGGCGGTTGCTGCTCGCCCCGCCTGGACCGGTCGCCGCCCACCCGTAGCATTCCCGCCGCTACATCCACCTCAGCTCGCCGTCTCCCGTTCCACGTACGGCTAGGGTTTTGAGATAGATCCACCCGCCGGCTCGTGTGCACGCGCGCCGTGGTGCGGGGAGGAAGAGAGGAAGTGCCTGGCTCGCGCGGTTCTGGTTCCTTCTTCTGGAAGCTTCCGGGCGCGCGATCCGGTCCGGGGGCAATCGGCGGCAATGTCGGGCTCGTCCGCGGCAGGGGAGGATATAGTGCAGCACCTATCATCCAATTCCAACCCGTCTTCGTCGAAGCTCGCCAAGCTCGAGGCCCGCATGGCCGGCAAGGCTGTCTCCACCCCATCGTCACCGCCGCAGCATCCCATGGCTGCATCCGCCCCCACTGTCGCCTTCATGGACCAGGAGGAGCTGCCTGAGACCTCCTCTTCCGATGACGATGTCAGCCCAAAACCTTGAGCTCCCCTTCTTATTTTCCCTTTTTTGGCTCAAAGTATAGTAGCGTGGTTACATAGCATGTTCGATTTCCTATTTTCCTTTGCTTGTGCATTGCCTATGATGCTATGATCTCTTGCTAGTCAGAACTATTTGTGCTCTTTTATTGAACATGTGCACGTGGTTTGCTAGTGTAACTGACCAGAAATTAGTCAAATAATCCCATCTCTAGTTTTATCCTTACCCTAGCCCTGATCCCATTCCACTGTTTTCTGTTTTGGTTATCAGAATGGTGAGGAGTTCTTGATACAAAAGAATACCCTGAAGCGTCCAAGATCTCCAGATGGTGACCACATCCTTGCTCTTGGAAATTTTGAGGTGGACTCATCTTATAGGAACTGAACAGAGTAATCTGTTATATGATTCTCTCCTGCATTCGTTTGTGCATTCAGAAGTCTGAACAATCATTTTCTTTTGGTGCATTCTTAATTTGAGCATCAGGGATCGGCAAATGAGGCAGCAAAGATTTTAGATGTCATGGATTCAAGATCGTCCTCGGACAACTCAAATAGAAAAAAACAAGGCCGTGGAAGGGGTCGTGCGGGTACAGGCCGAGGCCGTGGCTCAAAGACTGATCAAACACGAGTGACTTCAACTTCCTCGTCAGTTGTAACAAATGGTCAACTAGATAAATTAACCAACAAGGTATGCTCTACCAAGATCTCGAATTAACTTCCGAACTGGTTTTGATTTGCTTGTGGGCAATGGCAGGTTGTGTTTGTACTTTGCTACTATCTTGCACTTTAACTTATCATGTGCAAACTTCTGGGCCCTTCTTGTGGGAGCTATTTCTAAGTCATTTGATTTCTAATTTCTAAAAGCAATGAATATATTGGTGAAGAATTGTTGTACTGTAGTCTGCTATTGTTCATGTTATTGCATATAAAGACCTTTTCGAACTCACTTCCTGTTTAAGGATATGGTTTGGTCAGTTACAGAATGCTGAAATAGATGGTGTTTGATATATAAAAAAAATACATTCAACAACAAACAGATGTTTGATAGCACCCTATACACAATAATTTATCCTAACCTTCTAATTATGAATACACTCCAACAGGAACCCCGATCGAGTGTTCAATCTGGCCATGACGACAAGGCTGCTGTACAGGTAATTCATTGCTTGACATCTTCATCTTTTGTTAAATTTGTAAATATTCCATCTTTTTTTAATCACATGTGTCCTTTTGGAACTGTCTATGTTTCATGTTTGCCTGTTTCTGAATGTGTCATTTTGGATCTGTCTAATACATAAACATGGAATCTTTCAGAATGCTTTTATACATGGTTTTCATCCTCATTTTTCTTCCCATTTGCTGGGATAGTTTCCACTCACCTTGATTTTGACCTTCTAATTTAGGCAGTCCAACCCTGTAAGCTAGAACGCTGTAGTTAAGATATCCTTAGAAGTCAGAAAGCATAAGCGGCCTTAGTGAAATATTTTACTGATACCATGTCACTTTGGGATGCTTGTGAATAAACTATACCAGAAAAACAAGTATATGCATTTTTCTATTTTGTTGCAATTCTCTTCTTAAGCACTTTCCTTTGAATAGGAAGAATTATCAATGTTACGTGGTAAAGTTGCATGTTTGGAGGAGGAGCTTGCTAAATCGCGTCAAGAAGCAACCAATTACCATCAGCTTAGTGATAGGTTAGCAAAGGTAAGGAGATACTTGCTATCAATTTTCATTTAAACACGCCTTTTTTTAGTCTTGACATGTTGGCTTTGCATTATTCTGCTAGGAATTGAAGGATCTCAAAGATCATGATCAACAAATGAGATCAAAGGTTGGCAGCATGTTATCTTATAGTTTACCATGTTTGATTTAGCTACTGTTTGTTCTTACACTGGTCTGCTATATTCTGAAAACTTTTAAATTCACTGTCCATGCATATCATGTTGAATAACTATAGGAGATAACTTGCTTTCTTCTTCATGCACATGATCTTGAATATAGTCATCTGTTAAGAAGTTGTGTGTGCAATATACTCGTTCCATGCTACCCATAACTCACTGTTCTTGTTTTCAATGATGAAGCAAATGAAGGTCCTGTCCGATCTGCTGATAGCTGTGTCAAAAGCAGAGAGGCAAGAAGCGCGAATGAGGATAAGGCAGGAATCTTTCAGACTTGGGAATGTTGGTGTTATGAGGTAATTTTTCAATGTTCCAGTGTTTTATGCTTAATAGTATCCAGAGTGATCATTTTATTTGGAAAATAACAGTTCCATTACAAAGAGTTCCCCTAACTGCAGCTCTTTATCTAGTATGCCTTCTAAAATTGACACTGTAAAAATTTTAATAGCAAACGGTGTTTCTTCTCTCTTTTTCTGTTTTTGTATAGATTATCAGCTTTTGTTAATTTCCTATCCTCTTTCATAACTCAGAGCTGGAACTATCATATCTGAAACTTGGGAAGATGGACAGGCAATAAAAGATCTTAATTCTCACCTGGTGAGTTTCTGCAACTCCATAGGGGTGTGTCTACTGGCACGCACATATTAGCCATAATATCATATAATGGTTTGACCTGTAGGCTGTAGAATTTGTATTTGTATGGTTGTCCATTTTTTGATATGTGATAGCTGAGAACCGCGCAGTAGTCGGTTGGTAGGGCCTCCAGTTGGGAGGCCACCCACCTGGGCTCAAGACCAGACGCATCATGTTCAGGAAACACATTTGTACTCTGAGGTTGATTTTATTGACACAATGGGTGTGTGGTTGTTGTAAGGGTTCTTATCCCTTTTCTTCTTCTTAATATAATGATATGCAGCTCTCCTGCGTGTTTGAGAAAAAAATGTGTGCATTTCAAAATTTTCACAAAGCTTCATATATTGAGGCATTTTGACTGCTCTGCAACTTTAGGTGCCTGTGCCTCAGATCCATGTCAGTCAATGACTAGTATTGAAGTTTGAATTCACCTTAGTCTTGTGACAATTAGTTACGGCGTCATCTATGGTTGTGTACTTGTTTTTTCCTACATAAGCATTTCATCCTAGCCCTTTCTCATGTCTAAACTGTATAAATGAAATCCATATCTTTATAGGTTTTGTCTGTTTGCTTTCTACACCATCTCACTTTTTTCTTTCGGTAATGATGTATTTTCATGTTTCTGAGTTGCTGATGTATGCTGGATCTTTCTGTAGAAATCTTTGCTGGAAACTAAAGAGACTATTGAAAGGCATCGTAAATCACTTAAGAAAAGACAATCTGGTAACTCTGTTCTTTTCTCTTAGATTCATTTTGACTTTCTTGCCTCATGTTGGCTTGAATTCTTCATAAGCTTCGAACTGCACTATCTTGCATATGTTTTACAGTTGCACACAACGTCAATGCATGCCAAATTGTCAATATTGTTTATGAATTTATTGAAATGAAATAACAGTCAATGTAGATTTATTCTTATGATATTCCAGTTCATTCCCTTTGTACAAAGGAAACCCTCCTTCATTGACATTCCAGTACATCCTTTTTGTACAAAGGAAATCTTCCTCCATAATCACAAGCGCGATAAAAAATTAATAGAAGCTTAGCAAAATAAAAAGTGTTTACTAGCTTAATTGTATAATTTTTTCTGGCAATTTATTTCCTTTGTTCATTTTTTTGTTATTATTCATTTTTTTGTAATGACTTTCTGTTTAGACAAGGGTGATGGCAGTGATGCTGAGACTAGCATGTCTGAGGAGGACATCCTCTTACAGGACGAAATATGTAAATCTCGGCTAACGAGTATCAAACGGGTAAATTTTTTTAGGGGGCACGGTTTACTTTCATTATTGGTACACCTTTCTTTATCTGCTTTCCGTTACTGTATTTCAGGAGGAAGAACAGTATCTGAAAGAAAGAGATCGGTATGAGTTGGAAAAGGGGAGGCTTATACGAGAGATGAAGCGTCTCAGAGATGAAGATGGATCACGCTTTAACAACTTCCAAATTCTTCACCATCGCTATGCTCTCTTAAATCTTCTTGGAAAGGGAGGGTTTAGTGAGGTTTACAAGGTAGACTCTGGCTTTACCTATAATTTCATAAACTGAATTTGAGACATCAACCTAGCTCAGCCTATATAAAAACAGTCATTCTTTGCTTGTGAAGAAGAAACACTGAATTTTGCAACCATTTAGTTACATATGTGCCCTTATCAGGAGAACTTGCTTAAAGAGAGTAGGTGTTACTTTAAGGCCCATTTTTCTGTAGAAAAGTTTACTATGGTAGAATAACGGAAAAAGTCCATTTTACTCCCCTCACCTATTTACTTTGTCCACTTAACCCCCTAAGCAAAATTTAGGCTCACTTCACTCCCCCAAACTATTTCATTTGGTCCAATCTACCCCCTAATTAGATTTCTCTTTTTTATTTCTTCACGTACAAATTGAATTTTAATTTCAGATTTTGTCTCTATGTTAGAAAAATACATTAGAAATTTTTCATGATTACTTTTCATACAGTTTTGTATATCTAAGATCAATTTCGTATTAAATATTCCTAACCTATGAAAATAACTATGAAAAATTCGTAGTATAATTTTTTAACATAAGGCATCATGTTTTGTATATGCTCACAAAATTTGAACTCAAAATTCAACTCATACACGAAGAAACAAAAAAGAGAAATCTAATTAGGGGGTAGATTGGACCAAATAAAATAGTTCAAGGGAGTTAGTTGAGCCAAAACTTTGCTCAGGGGGTTAAGCGGACAAAGTGGATAGGTGAGGGGAGTAAAATGGACTTTGTCCTAGAATAACTTACAGTGTGCTATCTTAAACTATTTTTATGATTATATTCATGTTGGAACATTTGGCTAGTTACTGGAGCTATTTTCTTTTCCATGAAGTCACTCCAATGTGTACGGTTACCATGTGCATCTGCTTCACAGAAATTTTGAGTTGATAGTACCGTCAATTACATGAAATAATTTCTTTTGGGCAGGCTTTCGATTTGGTGGAGTACAAGTATGTGGCATGCAAGCTTCATGGTTTGAATGCTCAATGGAGTGAGGAGAAAAAACAGAGCTACATACGGCATGCAATTCGTGAATATAACATTCATAAAACTTTGGTGCATCCAAACATTGTCAGGCTATGGGATATATTTGAGATTGATCACAATACATTCTGCACCGTCCTAGAATACTGCAGTGGTATTATATGTTTTTATGACCTTTTAAATCCTCTTTGATATAGCAACATAGATTGTGTGTCTGTTTTACTTGTTTGCTGTTGCTGATATCTATTTGTTTAGTCTTATGCTGGCATAAACTAGTAATTCAGAAGTGCTACCAACCTTTTCCCAGGATACCTATTTGTTTAGTCTTATGCTGGCATAAACTTGTAATTCAGAAGTGCTACCAACCTTTTCCCAGGCATATATTGTTAGTGGAAATAATAATATGAGTCTATTAATAATTTTGAGTTATAAATGTATGTACAACCTTGCTGGTTCTAAATTAATGCTGGATAAATACTAGATATATACTAGATATCAATTTACATGCATAGCATTGATATATTTGGATAAATTTGCAAATGTAACTTCCGAAAATTATATGGGCCGCAAACTCTGCTGGATTGACTGCTAACAATTCTGTGTTTGATACTTCTATATGGAGCCACAACTGTAGTAGCATCCACTGCCGACTATATTAAGAACATGATACATTTTGTCTCATTGAAAACAAAAAAAAAATCTTCCAATGCCCACTATCGTAATTTACATACATTTCATTTGAGACGTATTTTGGTCAGCCCTGTGAAGCTTTTAAGTTATAATGTTGTAGTCCTTAATGATGATTTTCCTAGCTAAATCTAGAACTCTCAGATCAGGAAATCATGAGCTGTAAGATGTAATAACGTTCTCTTCGTTGCTGTTGTTTTACCCAGGCAAGGATCTTGATGCGGTCCTTAAAGCAACACCAATTCTTCCAGAAAAAGAAGCAAGAATCATAATTGTTCAAATATTTCAGGGATTGGTTTATCTTAATAAGAGGGGTCAAAAGATCATTCACTATGATCTCAAACCTGGCAATGTTCTCTTCGATGAAATCGGTGTTGCAAAAGTTACAGACTTTGGCCTCAGCAAGATAGTGGAGGATGATGTTGGGTCTCAGGGAATGGAACTTACTTCTCAGGGAGCTGGAACCTATTGGTGAGTCAGTGAGTGTGATCTGTACAGTTGATCTTTTGTACCAGCCCACAGAAACTTTCAAGCTACCTGCTTTTGTGGAATTTTTTAGCTATTTGCATTTTTATCTATATGCCTGGTGCAATGATGCATGTTACTATTAGAGTTGCAGCATTCATGTATCATTCTAAAACCGAAAAGAATTACCTTCCGTTTTCATGGTGTACAGTCACTGTTGTATTTCTAATGGATCAGTTTCTAGTTTCCTATAATCCCTTACTTGAACAAGTGGGCATTTCATACATTTAGTTTTTATTATGGCAGGTCATCATTGTTTTCCTTTTTGGCCATTATTCATTTAGGATGGCAGGCATGTCAACCTACAATTCTTTTCTGTTTTCTTTTCAGGTACCTTCCTCCAGAATGCTTTGACCTCAGCAAAACACCATTTATTTCATCCAAGGTAATTATATCTGGCAACAGTTCTTTCTTTTAATGCATCATGCCATCCACTGGTGAAAAACTATTATGATTCTTGTGGTTGTGGTTTTTTTCCTTAACTTATTCTACTTAGCTCCTCACTCTAGTAAGTAGTTTGGGATATTTCAGTGGTGAGGAGCTAGCATGAAGTGGTTTAGTTGTATGCAATTTATGTAAAAGCCATGTCTGTAGCTCTGGACCTCATTTATAGCCTCCTGAACCCAATCAACTTTCAACAATAATATTTAACATTTGAACTTAATCCTGATTAGCCATGTCGCATTAATTTTTCTATTCCTCTTTCATGCAGGTGGATGTTTGGTCAGCTGGTGTAATGTTTTATCAGATGCTATTTGGAAGGCGCCCTTTTGGCCATGACCAGACTCAGGAGAGAATACTTCGGGAAGATACAATTATCAACGCAAGGAGGGTGGAGTTCCCTTCAAAGCCAGCTGTATCAAATGAGGCAAAGGTCCGTTTCCAATTTGTTCAGATTGTGTAAATATTTTTCATATCCCATCACTAAAAGATCCTATACATGTCAAGTGCGTCTGCTAGTTTGGGTTAAACTATACACTTTATGTCATCATGAATTGTTTAACAACTGGTGAGTAAATGTGTCAATTCCACAGCCTATCTAATGATATGTACATTTTACCGCATTGTTTGACTTGGCATGTTTATTCTGCCCTCAGCTTGCACTGAAAATTTGCTGATGTTGATTAGTCTGGCAAATTGTCATCTCACCTTACCAGTTTCCACAAATGAAGACATTTAGATGTACACTATATGGGATTTTCAGTTCTGAGTCCCCATTTCGTTTTCATTCTACAATTGTTTCAGTCATCTGTGAGCCACTTTGATCATTTTTCCAGTACCTGATTTCACAGGATCTGATACGCCGGTGCTTGACATACAACCAATCAGAGAGGCCAGATGTTCTAACCATAGCCCAAGAGCCTTATCTCTCATATGCAAAGAGGTAGCCACTACGCAGGAGAAAATTTTGGTGCGGGTTGCTCCTTGCTGAATGAGATTATGTATGGGGATGGATACTGTCGCAAAGGAGCAAAAGGATTCCACAAGCTCAAGAAGACCACAAAGGGTGTAACTGTATATGTTGTAAATTTTAGTCAGCCCCATAACAGCAATGCCCTGAAATCCTGAAGGCATCAGTTCAAAGGCCAAGCTTCTTTCTAACGTAGAGGAAGCAAGCATTGGTTTGAACGGGGCCATATACTCTGAAATTTCTTGACGCTCCTGTGCTCTTTGCTCCCCATGCGTAACGTGATGATCTTTTGGCTGGCAGCCAGTGGTCCTGTTGATGGTTAGAGGTTTTGTTTGTTCATACTGTCTGTGAGGTCTGCCAAATGAACAATCATGCGCGACTGGTGAATGGACGCTCGCTGCTCACCTCCAACAAAATCTCGACCTGATGGCTGCTGCGCTGTGTTATACTCGTGCCTGGCCGGATGTATTGCCACAACAGATATCACTATATCAGGGTGGCTTCTATCAGTACGGCTTTATTTGGATACCTTTCAGGCGCTCAGCCACGGCTGGAAGTGTGAAAGAACTTGAGAAACGACGATTTCAGGAGGAAAGGGGACGCGGTACCATTTATTTCTGTCAAATTTCTGCGAGTATTAACTTGTTCTCGAGGGCATATACCATTTAAGCATAGCTTGCTCAACGGTTAAAATCACTTGGATAGCTCATTGAAAAGCTTAGGTTACTTGAGTTGTAAAATATTACTTAGAATCTTGGTCGCCTGCAATTTCGTTCTAGCCATTCTTAAGCTGCCAGTTTTACTGTTTTGGCTCTGAGATGTGCTATTCCCGTATTGTTGGTCTCTGAATTTTGTGTAGACATCAGTTTTCTATTGAACCTGTCGGATTTTGATTCTGATCCATTGAGTCGAAAATATGATTTATACTTGTTTTAACTATAAGCAACCATACAAGTAAACAGCCCTTGAGAGAATTGAGCAAAAGATCAAAGCAATATATCATATAAGAATGAGATCGCCCATCTAGCGGAGTGGATGCTAGTACTCCACTGTGAGAACTGAGCATGCACCAAAATTAACTGACAAACGGCCAAGGAACCAAGAACTCCCAGTTCATGTCCCTGCGCCAGACAGAGCACTGTTTAATTCAATTTCCTACCCCTACCACCAATCCACCATCCCCTGCTGCAGGAGAGCACCGGGTCTAGTATGCCTTGCCCTTTGTGGTGAGCCCGAAGCCCAGCCGGAAGAGCGGGTCGTAGTGCTTGTCGCCGACGTTCATCGGCAGCTGGTCCACGGACTTGAACCACGTCCGCGGCAGCTTCCCCGTGAACCCGTAGTCGCCGAACAGCACGTCGGTGACGCCCTGTCCCTCCGTCCCCGGCAGCCACGCGGCGACGAGCGCGTCCGTGGCGCCCAGGAATGGCTGGATCACCACGGGGCGGCCGCTGATGAGCACGGTCGCGCACCGCACGGCGCCGCACACCGTCTGGATCGTGCTCGGCCCCGGGTCCGGGATCGTCAGGTTCATGCTGTCCCCCTTGGTCTCGGTGTAGGGGTGCTCGCCCACGGCCACGATGGCGTACGAGAAGCCGCCGTTCTTGACGAACTCCGCGTCGGGGTTCTCCACGAACACCACCGTCGTCGACGGGTCCACGGCCGCCTTCACGGCGTCGAGGATGGTGGTGCCGACGGTGATGTTGCCCGTGTCGCCCTGCCACTCGATGGTCCACCCGCCGCACTGGTACCCCAGGTTGTTGGCGTGGCTACCCGCGACGAGGATCTTGGCCGCCTTCTTGGGCAGCGGCAGCAGCGGCGCGTCGCCAGGCTTGCCGTTCTGGAGGAGCACGAGCGACTTCCTCACCGCCTCCCTCGCCAGGTCCCGGTGCTCCTGCTTCCCCAGCTGGTCGGCCAAGGTGGTGTCGGGCATGGGGTTCTCGAACAGGCCCATGGTGAACTTGACGCGCAGGATCCTAGTCACGGCGTCGTCGATCCGGCTCATCGGGATCACGCCGCTGTTGACGTGGCCGGTCAGGATGCTGATGAAGCTCTGGTAGTTGTTGGGCACCATGATCTGCAGCACATCACAGTCACAGCAATGGATTAGCTTCATCTCCAAGGAATACCAGAAGCATGACCATGGTAACAAGTAGGAACAAGATTGGGCTGCAAAGCTGCTGCTAGTTTGCCTACCATGTCAATGCCGGCAAGAATTCCAGCCTGGACAGAGTAGGAGTAGTTTGCCCCTGCAGGGCTGGTGATCCTGTCAATACCCTCCCAATCTGAGATGGTGAAACCCTGCAAAGAGCAAAACAATTGAGCATCTGAAGACGCTGTGACTCAGACCAATGGACTCCTTGAAGTTATTTTTTTTTTTCACCTTGAACTTGAGCCTGCCCTTGAGGAAACCGGTGATGAGATCGTGGTTGGCGTGCATCTTGATGCCGTTCCAGCTGGAGTAGGAGATCATGACCGTGGAGACGCCCTTCCGAAGCGAGTCCAGGTAGGCCGGCATGTGGATGCTCATCAGGCCCTGCCGGTCGATGATGGTGTTGTTCTCGTTGATGCCGTTCTGCGTGCCGCCGTCGCCGACGAAGTGCTTGGCACACGCTGCCACCTTGTTCCTGCACAGTTAATTTGGGCGAGCCATTTCAGAACATATGCAAAGAAGGTTGCAGATGGATAGACACCACCGGATTCTGTGCCGTGATTTGTTTCACTCACTTTCCGGCAACGTAGGGCATGCCGCTGGTGAAGTTCTGCGGAACGTCGCCCTGCAGCCCCGGGATGAGCTCTGTCATGGCCTGCACGATCCCGGGGTCCTCGCTGTAGCTCTCGTAGCACCGCCCCCATCTCGGATCACGGCACACCTGCGTACCAACAGCAACATCAGCAAAACTGATTAGGAGCAAAAAGGGAGGCTGGCATTGTCGCCTCAAGGATTGGGAATGCTCACCGCAATGCATGGCGCGAACGCGTACTGGATGCCGGTGGCTCGCACTTCGAGCGCGGTCGCGGCGCCGATCCTCTTCACAAGTTCAGGATCCCTGCATGATGCAATTCAAAAGGAACATGAGGAATTCAGACCTTAGCAAGCTGCACACAAGCTGGCAGGGCAATCTGGAGAGAATGTGCTTGCCTGGTGGCTCCGAGCGCGACGTTGTGGGGGAAGATGGTGGCGCCGTAGACGTTGTTGTGGCCGTGGACGGCGTCAATGCCGTAGATCATCGGGATGCCCAGCCGCGTGGACAGGCACGCCTTCTGGAAGTCAGTGATCATGCTCATCCACTCCGCCGCCGTCGCCCCCTTCCGCGGCACGCTCCCGCCGCCGCTGAGCAGGCTGCCGATGAAGTTGTCCTTGAGCACCTGCGGCGACGCGACCAGCCGCTCGATCTGCGTCATCTGCCCGATCTTCTCGGCGAGCGTCATCCGGCCGAGGAGGTCCCTGACGCGGTCCTCCACGGGCAGCCCGGGGTCCTTGTACGGCAGCTGTGCGTCGCCGTACGCCGCGGACCAGAAGAGCAGCAGCAGCGCGGCCACCGCCGGCGCCGTGAGCAGCGCCATCCTGTGCCGGCGAAGGAGCGGGACGAGGCGTCTCCGGACCTGCGCGTCGTAGCATTGCAGCAACCAGATCAGAATCTCCGTGAAGTGATCCACCAGGGGCTCGAGCACGCCCGACCTGATGCGGCCGGCGAGCTCGCCGCCCATGGCCGGTCAACAGCGGCAAGAACCGGGGATGCAGGGATGCAGTGATCCAAGAAACCATCATGGCTCGTGCTAACGAGACTACAACGACTAGCTTGACTTGTCGGCCGAGCCATGTGTTGGTGGTGCTTGCAAATGGATTGCGGACGAGAAATTAACAATTAGTATAACCGGTAGGCTGTCAGGATCAAGGTGTCTTTTTTATACAGGTGTCGTTGCGATTCGCGAAAGCAATAGGCGCTCTCTGAGCAATCACATGATGGGTGGGACCTGATGCTAACCTAAGTTTTTACTACTGTTTTGCGGACAGAGCAGCATAGTTTAATAATTAGATATTCCTGTAGCAGTCTCTGTAAATTCATAACACTACAGTGCTCGTTGAACAAGAATTTGACCAGAGTGATAAAAAACAACAATTGCAATTTCTTTTTTAAAAAAAAAGCTTCTGCGTACTGCGTACTAGTAAAGAGTAAACACCCAGAGGCAGAAGATAAGCGGCAAACGAAAGAAAAACCAGCACGCTAACACCAACCGATTTGCTTGCGAGGCACAGGCACTACAAGTTCAAGGCAGGGAAACCAAGGATGAAGAAGAAGGGAGGCTAGAGCCATGAGAAATCGGGAACGAACCAATCAATCACCAGAAGCAGAGGAGATGGAGCCCTGCCGACTGCCGTGCCACAAATGTGTGAGCCCGGTAAGAACAGGGGGGCCGGCTGGGTTTATATCAGTCTTTCAGAGCAGAGCTCCTATGAGAGAAAAGGTGAACGAAATTCCATGGTTTTGTTGCAACCGGTTGGAATCCATCCCTCACACACAAAAAGCCACCATTTTCCCCCCCTTTCCAAAAGCCCAACACGCGTGAACGGCCGGCCCCCTCCGAGGCTTCCAACTCGAGTGCAGAGTTGCAGGGTGCCCCCCGGACACGCGCTCCATGCCAGCGACGAGAGGACACGGCACGCGTGTTCGTGCAGTTACTGCGACGGCTACGAGGATGCCACACCACTACTTCTATTGAGCAAGAAACCGCCCGAGTCTTACCAGAAAGGGAGGGCGGATGGAAAGAAGAAGAAGATGAAGAACAGAGGAGGAGCCTGCCGTGCCGTCTCCTCCATGGCGAGTGTGGTTTATATAACGGAGCAAGCAAGCCGGGGCAGGGGCAGGTAATGCGGATAAGGGCTGTGAGGAGTGGTTGGAGCAGGGACCGCGCCCGCCATGGCAGATTGGCAGCTTCAATGCGAGCCACTCCTCCCGCCGGGAAATATCCCCCGTGATGATCCGGTCGTCGTCGCGTCGCCTCGGCTTGTTGCCTTCCGGCGCGAGTGCTCGGCGAAAGCAACCCGTGATGGATGGATCCCGGCCGGTTCTCTTCTCGGGCTCTTGGCGGCGAGAATTACCGGCGGTGGATTATTACCAAGCACTAATTACCGCGGTTAGTGCGCAACAAGCTCAAGGTGATTGCAAGGTGAAGACGACGAGGGGAGCCGCCGGAGTCAGCAAGTGTACAAAACCCGTGTGAACAAGAACAGAAAGAATACAAGAAATCCTCTGCTCTCCCTTTGCCAAGTTGAGGACTCACTCGGGCCAGCAGTTTCATCCCCGTCCCCATGTGAGCGAGGGACACCGTGGGGACGCCCAGGAAAGCAACACGGCGAGCCGGGGCAGAGCACCAACAGATAACAGCCAAAGCCAGAAGTTGTGCGAGGTCGAGCAATGCCGGAAATGGTGGGAAAGCTCAGAGTGGCCCGAGGTGGAAGATGACTACATGTTGCCTGTGCGAGATTTAAATAGGAAGCTAGGGGCCTGGTGTTACTTACAGGTTGGTGCTAGGTAGCCGTCTTGATCAAGGCAAGAACCGCAACGGGGGCGATTGCGTGTCA
The DNA here is from genome assembly GCF_000263155.2 of Setaria italica. Lineage (NCBI taxonomy): Eukaryota > Viridiplantae > Streptophyta > Magnoliopsida > Poales > Poaceae > Setaria > Setaria italica. Next base: position 5,512,929 of record NC_028458.1, read on the forward strand.
CGATGACGCCGGTGATGGGCGCGGGTGGTGGCCGGTGCGGCGGCAGGGGAAGGGGGACCCGGTCGATTGAATACGACGGCGACACAGTCAGCACTCCTCCCTCCTCTGATCCAGCCCTATCTGCACAGTGCCAAGGTTTATCCTGCTCCCTCCTCCCCGTCCTCCTACCCAGCCGCCGCAGCGAATTATTGCAGCAAGTGGAGGAGTGCGCGCAGAAGCAACACACCTCGAGCAAGCCAAGCAACACAATGCGGGGAGACTGGACGGAGGAAGACGAAGAAGAGGAGGCAACGGCTAGGTGTGGGTGGTGGGGATGCGAGGTCTGGCCATGGCGGACGCAATGATTTATAGCCGGAGGCGAAGGGATCGAGGCCACTGGCGAGGGAGCAAGAGAGCGAGCAGTAACGGACAGAACCCGCGGGCACGGCGGGGCAGACAGGGAAGCAGAGGAGTAGAGGACCCGGCAGGGAGTCTCGTTGAATAGCAATAAACCCCAACGTTCGAATCGGGGGGCGCATCCTGGCCGTCCGTGGGGTGACGGACGGATGGGATTTTCCTAGCGCGCCGTGGGGTAGGCGTTAGGTGGGGTGGGGAGGGGAACGTGAGCGCCATGTTGGGTGTCTGGGTTTCTTTTTGTTGGCCTGCGCTTTTCGGCGAGAAAGCCAACGGTTAGTAGTGCAATGCACATCAAAGACAGACGTTAGGGGAGGTGGTTTTTTGTTGTGATTTGTACTACAGCTTTGCAGATCTCTAGGCTTCTCTTGAGCTTCTGTTCTCGTGCTGGATGGAGATTTCGATTCCTATGTATTTTGATATTTGAACTTGGGAGCTGTACCGTTTGAGTTTGGCCTTTTTCTTTTTTCCTCTTTTCTTTTATTCTTCTTGGACCAGGTTGTTGGATGCTTCCAATGCTTATTAGAAATTTTGGAAGTCCACAAGATGATTCTTTAGCTATTATTGGTTGTTAATTATATCCGTATTTAGGTATTACTAAAATGTATTTTGCCGTTGCGTGATAATATGCTGTACTGATAAGAAAACATAGCTTTTTATGAAAAAAAATTATGTATCATCACGTCCATTGCTATGAGAATTATACAATTAAATAGCACATCACGAACTATCTCAATATTTACAATGGAGTACCAACGGATGCAGAAGAGAGAAACAATGCATGATGCCGCTATATTTAACAAGTCTTGTGTGAAAAATCATAAGTCTTGTATGAGAAGGTGAAGTACGTCTCATACAGAGAGATATGCCCCCCTGTTGATACGATGCAAACATGCACATTATCTCGACATCTTTTCCAATATATAATCATCTCGATAGTTTATAAACCATAAATATCACTCGCTTCCTGCTTGCCACCGGTCGCCATCATCCGAGATCGCCTTACTAGAGGTGGAGAAGCAAATGTCAAAGGGTAAATTCACAGTTAAGTACTGATTACGTGCGGTGAAAACGAAACTTCTCATCTCCCTCTTAAAACAGCAAGCAGGTCAGCGTTTCTTCTTTCAAAAGGGAAAGTAAAAAAAAAAACAGAGAGAGCAGGCACGCAAGAGGATATTGATAGGGATGCAAGCAACAAAGTGGAGTAGACTTGTTTGAAAGGAGGATCCCGTGAGGGAACATACATGATTGAATGATATTATAAGGACGTGTGCCGTATTCCATTGATTGCATTTGAGATCTGCATTTATTTATTACTAACTCAGACCAAATTTTAGTGCGTGCCATCACGTTATCTAAAAAATGTGGCTGTTCCTCCGCCAAAAGATTGTGATCTTCTCATATCCCAAGCGGAGACGCTAAAAATCTTTGTGCTAACTACGAGTAGGTTACAAAGCTTAACAGCCGGTTTTTAAATTGCAATTCCCGAAAAAGGATCCATGTCTATGTGTTTCTTTGCACACAATCTTTCCCTTGATCTAATTCATCTAACCAGATTTGATTATTATTTAGTTTCTCAAGAACTAAGTCTGTTTATTTAGTTATTAGCTAGTACTCGTATGAAACTATTATTCTTACAAGCAGCATACTCCTAGAGAAGTCTAAAAATATGAAATCATAGCAAAATGTCAAGTATTTTCTGAAAAGAAAAAACTTGTGGGCTCAGTTCCATCTACAGTAAGAATTTATTGCAAAATACCAAGTATTTTCCTTTTTCTATATAGGCAACCAGCACTAGCTTGTTCAAGCTGGAAGGAGGAACCCTTTAAGGCCCCCTATGTGGGTCACTGAGACTCTTCCTATTTCCCACGGGAATTGTACCTAACCCATGAATCTATTGCAAATTAAATCACTGAATTTCAAACATGTCCTATACTCCTAGCAACCAACTGACTGTACTTCTTCCATCTTTCAATAACGAGAAATTGAACCATTACCGCGTTGCACAAACATAGTAATCCCTCCGTTTCAAAACGTAGGTCGTTTTGAATTTTCTAGATACATAGATTTTACTATGTATCTAGATATAACCTTATATTTAGGTGTATAGCAAAATCTATATATATAAAAGCTAAAATGACCTACATTTTGGAACGGAAGGAGTATATATAATAAAACCCAAAGTCTTTGTCAAGAAGTTGTTACTACTTCTGTTTAATGATGAAATCACTGTGATATATACTAAACTATATAAAAATCATATGCTCGAGATACATGTAGCAGGAAAGGTGGGAATTTATGTATGTATACATAAGAAATGATATCTTCAGCAAAGAAGAGTGTCAGCTGAAGATAGGTAAGATGAGCACCAAGTGGCACACTAGTACACTACCTATGTCATATGTAGTGTACGTTAATGTGGCTTGGGCAAAGCCCTAGATGCCGTCCGGATATGATGGGGCGTGCACCTTCTACATGATGTGATGCGCGCCGCACATCGCATCATCATACAAAAAAGAAGAAGCTTGGCGATGGATAGGATAACGACCGCGACGTCTGAATTCCTCCTCCGTTGGCAACAGCAAAACAAATGCACTACTCAACACCAAGATGTGAACCACGCTCGCTCCAGTGTCTAATTGCTTACGGAGACTACATGCTGAGACTGTCGATGGACGGGACATGAACGGCGGCCACACAGCATGCTCCAGGTCGTGCGTGCTCTGGAAACTCAGGGTGCGTTTGGTTGCGAGGACGAAGTGGGACGGGACAGGACGATCCCACTTCGTCCCGCGTTTGGTTGGAGGACAGGTGGGACGGGGACATCCCTACGAGGGAATATACCCTCCAGATGCGGGATGCCCCCGTCCCACCAAAACGAGCGGACGGGGGCATCCCACTTCGCCCCCGTCACGCGCCGTCTGCACCGGTGGGGCTCCGCCCCAGCCGGCGGGCGAGCCGCAGGCGGAGGGGCCGGCGCGGGCGAGCTCCGCCCCGGCGGCGGGCGAGCCGCCGGCGGAGGGGCCGGCGCGGGCGAGCTCCGCCCCGGCCGGCGGACGAGCTGCGGGCGGAGGGGCCGGCGCGGGCGAGCTCCGCCCCGGCGGCGGGCGAGCCGCCGGCGGAGGGGCCGGCGCGGGCGAGCTCCGCCCCGGCCGGCGGACGAGCTGTGGGCGGAGGGGCCGGCGCGGGCGAGCTCCGCCCCGGCCGGCGGGCGCGAGATCCGCCACGGCCGGCACGGGCGAGCTCCGCCGCGGCCCCTGGGGCGAGCGGGGCGAGCGGCCGGCGGGGCGAGCGCCCCCGGTGCCGCGGCCGGTGCCCACGGCCTGGGCGGCAGGGAGCTCCGGCGGGGGCGGTAGGGAGCTCCAGCGGGGGCGGCACGGCTTGGGGCGGCAGGGAGCGTTGGAGAAGATACGGGTTAGGAGAAAAAAAAAAGAAAAGACGATGACATGTGGGCCCATATATGACATGTGGGTCCCACTAAACACATGCAGCTAACGGTGTTACCCGAGCCATCCGTCCCTCGTTTTCAATCCATCGTACCAAACAAAAAACTGGGATGAATTCATCCCTCTCAACCAAACAGCAGACGGGATGATCCCATCCCAAAAAATAGAGACGGCACCGTCCCATCCCATCTTGTCTCCAAACCAAACGCACCCTCAGGTTTGGACATGGGAGGTTTGTGGAATCGTGATGCGCCGGAGGCCACACACTGCCGCGTTCAGTTGGGAGTCGGGACGGAGTAGGATAATTCGGACCGGCCTGCCGACCTTCCTCGGCAACGGCGACTCGGCAGGCGAAGTTGAAAGACTCGCCGTGCGTGCTCGCCACCGGCGCTGTACTTTTACCTTATCTTGCCTGTACGGAAGCAGTACCATTCTATGAAACCCTGTCTGTCGGGTGTTTTTTTTTGTTTGCAGTAAAAAAGCTGGCGGTTCACACACGCAAAGGTGTTCCGGTCGCAACGCGAGTGCCGCGCTTTCTACGGGCCGGTCCCCATTCAGGCATCCACGAACGAGGACGACGCCCGCCGCGTATGATCTCGGCACCGAGATCTGAAACCCTGCGCGTTCCTTTGTTTTGCATTTACGAGCACAGCGGGCGGCAGTAGAAGCCATCGACATGGCTGGTTCCTGGTGGGGGTGGGCGCACGGCGCACGGCGCACGCGGAGGGTTGCCATGAATTGCCTGAATCTGTCTGATGGTGTGGGTTGCCGGCCGGGGTTGCCCTTTTGGAACAGCGCATGGGCCGGATGCCTGATCTGATCCGTGACCCTCCTCCCACAGGGACCGATCGAGCCTGCATCTCCAGACTCGACACGGTGCCTTCTCATCACAGCAATGGTGGCGCACGGTCCCCGGCAAAGATATTTCTGGCTGGGGCAGTGGGGCGTGTGCGCTGGGGATGCGCGAGTTCCGTCGTGGGAATTTTGCACAGAAGCAAGCAGTTTCAGCTCCTCAGACTTGGCTCATCGTTTACTACGGATTCTACTGTCTTCCTTGCTGGGTTGGGACTTACGCGTAAGGGCAATTCGCATTGGGCACGTTTATTAGCTGCCTGCCTGCTTGCAGGTCTGAATGCCAAGCTTGTCGGACGGGGCAGCACTCGCACGCGGTTTGTATCTTTAGTTTGGACTAAAATTTATATCACATCGAATATTCAGAGACTAATTAGGAGAACTAAATATGAGCTAATTATAAAACTAATTATACAGATGGAGGCTAATTCACGAGACGAATCTATTAAGCATAATTAATCTATCATTAGATATGTTTACTGTAGCATCGCATTATCAAATCATGAACTAATTAGGCTTAATAGATTCGTCTCGTAAATTAGTTTACATCTATACAATTAGTTTTGTAATTAGTCTATGTTTAATACTTCTAATTAGTATCTAAATATTCGATGTAACAGGAATTTTAGAAGCTCCTAAAGAAACAAATACCCCACTAAGGGTTAGGAGTGCAGGACACCATCATACACACACCGTCCATCTTTTTTCTAGCCGAGCGTCGCGCGGTCAGGACGGCGGAGCAGAGCTCAGATGCCAAACTTGGTACGACCGGCGACGCTGACTTTCTTGGCCTGATTTTCCTTTACGTTCTTGGCCAACGACAATAATCAGATGGCGACAAAGTGCATGCTGCGTACATTATTCATATGCCGCGGCTATAGATAGAGAGCCATTGAGGCAGCAAGTGACGGTGTTGTACGTACGTGGATGGCTAACCCCCACCAGCGTCACTGCAATGAGATTGCTGTATATCGCGACATGTCTTTTGATTCTTTTTGAAGGAAGAGGTTGTGTGGAAAAATAGCCCTGAAGTGAAGTGATTATTAGCGTGTCTGAGTACCCAACTGAACCAAATTATGTCTGTCTACTCAACAGTCAACAGAACGAAACTTATCTTCTGCTTGCACAAGTATGAATGTTTTTTTTTTTAAAAAAAAAGAGATTGCCTCTGCTTATATTGAAAGACAGGTACAGCACAACTCAAAGAAAGGAAACAACACCATGCCTGAAGAGTAAAGCTCGAAGATATCGGATAACCAGACATTACTAGGCACAAAAACACTCAGCCAGTTCTTCAATATAAGCAGGATGAAGAGAAGGTGTCCAATGTGCTGAGCAGGATCACAACTGAACTGACGCTTACAAGTATGAATGGGGTATTGGGGTGTGACGCGCGCTCACCCACCGCAACGCATCATACAGCGTGCCCTCGACCACTGACGATGGCGGCGTCTGAACGTCTCTGTCTGCTGCAACCTTGTGATAAGCAAACGGGCGCTCAGAGTTCAGACTACGATTTCACTCGGCTTTCAGAGTCAGATTCAGACTCCGATTTCACCTAGCCCCATGTCGGCGGGCCGGCCGACCTACACGTCCTCGGCATGCAAGTGAAAAACCCTGGGGTGCCGTGCTCGTGCTCGCCCGCCACCAACGCAGTGGCGTACAATATGTCAATATCACCCCACCCTGTACGGCCAATCCTGTACGCTCTACACCTCTAGTCTAGAGTACTTTTTTTGCAGTAAAATACTGGCAACGGCAATTCACACGCCCGCGCGCGCCGAGACGTTCGCGCACGACGCCAACTGAAAGGTGCCTGGCACTGGCAGTGGCGACCTGCCCGCCGATCTCCGCGCTGCACGTGACACCACCGCCTCCTCGTTCTCGCATGCGCATCCTCTCGCCGACGCACGCTTCCTGTTGGGCCCCACACGTCAGGATTCTAGACCAAACCTGGAAAACGAGTTGGGCATTCCGTGTCCAGCCGCCGCCGCATCCTCTCATGATAATCCAAATCTAGAGCTCGGTCGCCTTCTGTTTCGGGAGGGAGAAGGTTAGGGCTCGATCGATCACGGACGACAATGGGGAAGGCGAGCGCGTCGGGGGGGGGGGGGGTTGAGATCCTGAGGAGGAGGAAGGAGATGGTGGAGGCTATAAGGCTGCAGAGGCTACGAAGCTCTTGGGCATGAACCTCACGCTGGCGCAGGCCCAGCAGGCCGGGGCCGGGGAGACGACGACGAGGAAGAAAAAGGTGATCAAGAAGAGGTTGCCGCAGGAGCTCATCAAGTACATGATAGCAACGCCCCACCCGATCATCGGTGAGCCGCTCACTGACGACCAGTTCACCAAGCATAGCAAGGGTTTCCGCGAAGCCTACACCAAAAGTAAGGTTAAGAGCGAGAGGTCAGGGCCTACTACCAGGCCATCATCGACCAGTACAATGCCAAGGGTTACACGGAGGACGAAGGGGAGGTCACTGACGATGAGGAGGAGACGGTGGAGAACTAGGGCAGAGGCAGCAATCGGGGTGGGTTAATAATTTGCGAGGAGACTCTGTTTGTGGTCACATCATTTTGCTGTTATCGTCTATGAACCTTATTTTTGCTACTGGTGATTCCTATGTTATTTATCATCCAAATGTTTATTATTTTTTAGGGCAATGGCAGGTGTCCTGCCTTTCTTTCATTATAGTAGAAGAAGCAAATGAAGTATGTATAGATGACACGCTTTCAGAAAGCTACAAGGAGGAAAAATACAGCTGGTTCAGAGTCTGAAACCCAGCCGAAACAACAAGAAACTTAGGGGACTACTTGATCTCGCCGTGCGCCATTCTCAACGCATCAATGTCATGCTGAATAATTGCCGTAAGCTGTACTGGTGGGATGGCCTTGTTATCGTAGACGCGCCGGCATCTTTCTTTCCATATGTTCCATGTCGTATAAGTGATGATGCGCATTCTTTCAGCTGACATTGTCGCTGTATTGCCTCCCATGAGAACAAACCACCAGGTCTGCAGATTCATCCATGTGGTTGTTGGATTGAGATTTTGTTGCCTCATTGTTTTAGCAATTTGGTTCGAAACCGCCTTTGAATATGAACATCTGGCCACCATGTGTATCATGGAGTCATTCGGTGTCCTGCACAACTGACAGATCGGATTCGGCTTCCCCTCTTGATGATTCTATCTGCTATGAGCAGCTTGCGTTGAAGGAGAAGCTAAAGAAAGAATTTGCATTTATTTTCCACCTTCAGTTTCCATACTCGGTCCCATTGGTAGTTATGGTACACAGATCGAGAGGAGCACGTGCCATCAGATGTGAAGCGCTTGGTTCCAAATGTTTATTATCACACCTCGCTACTGGTGATTATCACGTTTTTAATTGAACAAGGTAGTTTGCAATTGTAAATTGTTGCTCATTGGAACAGGTTGAGATTCCCGATCTCAGATGGTCTCAACTCTCACGTACACTTGAACCAGATGAGTACCTTTTGCCATAAATGTTATTTTCTATAGGGTTGTCCAATTGTAATCTACTGGAGTCTGTTACTTCTCAGTTCCCGGTTCGAGTTAATCGATTTGGCCTTACTGTGCAATTCCTTGAACAAGTGATGTTTTCTTGGTCCATTTAAGAATGCAATAGCCCCCTCTAACGTAGCGGCAGACGGGTGATCATCATGATTGATCCGATATTAACACCCAATGAATGTCGATGTAGCAGTGAACTAATTGAAATTTTATTGTCCTGTGTGGCATGTTTTATTCCGTTACTGCATATTCTGCTGGAAAAAATTTAAGGTTACCAGAGACTCTGTTGTGCCTCCAGAACCTCATTTGAGCTTTTACTTTTGTTAGCGCGCTTGCTGATCGAGCTAGCTCTGATGAATCCCTGTGCGTCCGATCGTCCGTGTCTGCGAGTGATCCAGCGGCATAGCCGGATGCGGTAAAAGTAAAACCCATCAAATCAGATGACGACAGTGTAAGTGTGCATTATACAATATAATGCCGGCTTTATACGATCGAAGTCCTTTATAATCCCGTGGACAGAGCTGCGTGATGAGTGTGATGAGTGGATAGAGCTGTCGAGAACGGCACGGAGCAAGTCGTACTAACTCGGAAACAGTAGCCTTGTAGACGTTGCTACTGCCATGGTTAGCATCAGCGGCGTAGATGATGGGGATCCCTAGGCGGGTCGAGAGGGCGCCCTTCTGCATCTCGTTCACCATTGAAGCCCAGGCCTGAGCTGGTGCCCGGGGAGCAGGGACGCTGCCTGCAGCACTGAGCACGCTGCCTATGAAGTGTCTCGCCAGGATCTCCCCTGTGATGTTCTCCCTCTCGACTTGGGTCATCTGGCCTATGTTCTCGGCCAGGGTCATCCGAGCAAGCAGGTCCTTGACGCGAGCAGCGGCAGGCTGCCTCGGATCCCTGTACCTGAGGTCGCAATGTTGAATCTACACGCGCGCGTCGCGAGGGTTGCTGGCGCGCGACGTTCACGCACGTGGGAGCAGCGGACCCCGCGCCCCGCGCGAAGACCGCAGCGGCCGCGCCTCAACCGTTCGAGTTTTTTTTTTCTTTTTCGTTTTTCCTTTTTTTCATTCAACAATTTTTTTCATACCGTTCCTGGACAAATTATATGCATAAGTTGTCTAACAACATTTTTTAAAAGTAAGCGCAAAAATATCTGCATGAGTTGTGTATATGTTACAAAGTTATTACGTAAGAAGTTGTCATGAAAAAATTATACGTATAGTTTTGCGTCCTTTAGATGTATGCAGGAGTTATATGTATAAATTATGTATCTCATTAATGTTGTGCTAAAAAATTATCCATAATAAGTTATGACAAATTTTACGCATATAAGTTATGTATATCATAAAAGTTGTATACATAAGTTCTGCACGCCATTAAAGTTGTGCTAAAAAATTATCTCATAAAAGTAATATCATGGAGTTATGCACCAAAGTTACGTGTATAAGTTACGATATTTCGAAAATGGAAAGTTGCGGGATTTTAAAAGAAAGTCGTGAGGATCGAGCGCTGGCGACCCTCCTAGCGTGCGCTGTGATTAGCAACCCCGGTACTCTGCTCTTCCTAATGCAGCCAGGCACAAGATGAGAGCAAGGGTGAGCTTGTGCAAATAAACCCTCCATCTTGCTTCTCTGTGTACTACCGCTACGTGCTGATCACCGCAAGCCGCCTATGTATAGGCTGAGAAAAAGGATGTCAAACAGATAAGTTGTTCACTTTAAATGGAACTTATCCAACAAAAATGGCTATTATGGTTACAAGCCCCTAGTTTGAAGCCATACTTTATTGGACTGGCCCAAGATGCTGCCATAAGCCCGTAACCATCATGCATATATTACAGACAGGCACAAGGGACAGATAACTTAAATCCAGGTGGGTTTTCCTCGTTTTCTTTGTCCAAAACACGCAAAGTTGCTGAAACCCAGCATGTTTACAGGGAAAACAACATTAAAGCTGCATAACCTTTGATTGATTGAACTGAGCTGCCACAAAGGTATATGAAGACACACAGAATGCCTTGTCAATCCAATTGTTTTTTGAGTGGTAGGCAAATAGGCAATGTACTCAATGACGGTGAGGTGTCTATACTATTTCGTCATCGCCACACTTGCCGATAGTCTTTCGCTTTGCTCACCGTCGTCACCGGTAGCACCGCAGCAGGTATGATATATAGTTCAGGCTACCAGGGTGTCACTCACGTCTCGTTTTGGTGCCTTTGGACAACTGGAAACCGTTGATCACAAGAAAACGAGGCGTTTAGGTAGTGGTACGTGCACGTATGCTTTCTCGGAAAAGATAGTAGTGCCGTAGTGGACTAGCGGTATCTTATAAGACACAGCACAAGAAAGGTTAGTAGTAGTTAGCATATGACTGGTGCTGGCACAAATAATAGAAAAATCGCAGCATGTGACAGAGAAGAGAATGCAACGGACAAGGCGATGGAACGAAACAAGGGAGTGCGCTACCCGAGCATTACATCATGCAAGTGCATTTCCGCTCAAGATGTGATAGTACACATCTTTAGCATTAGTGCATTACCATGCCTTTTATTGAGATGTGGCTTGTGAGGGGTTGTGCGACTAAAAATATTATGAACAATGTGTTATAGGACAAACTAACAAAGAAGTAATCCTTTTACACATCTTTCGATTTTTTGATATTAGTGTTGTAATATGGATAGTTGAGATGAGGTAGAACAATCCAACCAACCATATGAACATGCTTGGCATGTTGCGTAATTTGATTAGAGGTAGATGTTTGGGTAATGAATTAGTTTGAGTCGCTGAATTTGTATGTATTGTTCTCTCAACCGTGAGTCGGTTTTTTCATTATGTTTGAACCATAATATTGTTTAGATTAAATGCAACAAAACAGAGATCTAATACGTATATATTTTTAATTTAGAAAATTAACATTGTTTGTTTTATAATATAGTAAAATATGCCACGTGCCCTCCTGACTCATCATCTCCGGTTACGAGGCCAAAACCGAGAAACCTTCGGGCCCATCCGCCTAATCAACCAGGATAATCATCACTTCATCAGGATTCAGTCAGGACCAAAATCGTAGCAGAGGCAGCAGCGACCATTGGCTACGGGGTGTCGATGCGTCGCACGTAAAATTGAATTGAAGCCCCACAGCAGAAATCGCGGACGAGAAAGGTTCTCCGGAGCGCATGTGCTCCGAGCCTCCGACGCTCTGCGCCTGCCGCTACGACACCTTTTTTTTTTATTTTGCACACAGAGAAGCGCGAAGATGCCGAGAGGTTGAGAGAGCATCAGCAGAAGTGAACGCAAGCTTGTGCATGTCAGAGCGACTGCAACGCTCCTGATCTTATTGTTCATTCCAAACAACCCACGCTAACAACAATCGCCTCAAGAATGATGCACCACTCACTGTTATTACCCACAAGCCCAACACTGCCTAATGTGTGCGCCGCGTACCCATCCCCACCACCAATTCCAAACCCTCACGGCCAAACAAATCACTCACACAGATCGCCCGTTCCCATCATCGACCCCGGCCTCATTTGGTGCCCTTGGTGGTGAGCCCGAAGCCGAACGGGAACAGCGGGTCGTAGTGCTTGTCGCCGACGCTCATCGGCAGCTGGTCCACGGACTTGAACCACGTCCGCGACAGCTTCCCCGTGAACCCGTAGTCGCCGAACAGCACGTCGGCGACGCCCTGGCCCTCCGACCCCGGCAGCCACGCCGCCACGAACGCGTCCATGTCGCCCAGGTACGGCTCCACCACCAGCGGCCTGCCGGAGATGAGGACCACCACGCACTTGGTGGCCTTGCACACCGACTGGATCACGCTCGGCCCCGGCGCCGGGATCGTCAGGTTCAGGTTGTCGCCGAACGTCTCCGCGTACGGCGGCTCCCCGACCACCACCACCGCGTAGTCGTACTTGTCGGCGAGGACGGTGCTGTCAGGGTTCTCGGAGTAGACCACCTGCGTGCTGGGATCAATGGTGGCCTTGATTCCTTCCAGGATCGTCGTGCCTGCAGTTCCATCGCAAGTCGTTGTTCAGGAATCGTTGTCTGAAATACACAGTAGCTGCAAAGCGAAACAACGGAAAAGGAGGCGCCACTCACCGGCGGTGATGTTGTTGCCGGGCTGTCCTTGCCAGGTGATCGTCCATCCTCCGCACTGGTTGCCCAAGTTGTCGGCGTGGCTACCGGCGACCAGGATCTTACCGGCCTTCTTCGGGAGGGGCAGCAACGGAGAGTACGAGGACTTTCCGTTTTTTAGAAGCACCAGGGATTTCCTGACGGCTTCACGTGCCAAGTCCCGGTGTTCCTATCACGATGGAAGCAGATCAATCAGTAACCACATCCAGCATGTAGGAAATGTGCCAGTGTCAGAGTTAGCGTGAGGTTTTCGGAACTCACTTGCTTCCCGAGTTCGCCGGCAAGGCTGGTATCGGGGTAAGGGTTCTCAAATAGACCCATGCTGAACTTGACTCGGAGAATCCTGTAAACAGCGTCGTCGATTCTGCTCATGGGGATGACCTTGTTCTGAACTTGTGCTGTGAGATCATCGATGAATTCTGTGTATCTGAATGGAACCATGATCTGCATGTAATCATTTCAGGGTATGGTCAGCAAGGGACAAAGCAAGTATTCATTCCTCATAATGATTTATAAGTTCTATCCTTATCTAAATCAAAGAAAAGAAAGGTCGAATGGAATAAATTACAAGGCCTATCCTTTACTATTTCTAAATAAGAATAATAAAACCACATGATTCAATTATCTTTTTCTCACCATGTCAATACCAGCACCAACTCCAGCCTCAATAGAGTAAGAATAGTTAGCGTGAGGAGGACTAGTGATGCGGTCAATGCCTTCCCAGTCGGAAATCACAAAACCCTGTTTGCAGAAAAGTTTCAATCTGATCATGTAGCTGAAGAAAATATATAAAAGGAAAATTCTTTAGCCTCTGTAATGAGCAACTGACCCTAAACTTAAGCTTGTTCTTGAGAAAATCAGTGACTAGGAAATGGTTTGCGTGCATTTTCACTCCGTTCCAGCTTGAGTACGAGACCATAACAGTGGAGACGCCTCGGATAATAGAATTATAGTAAGGAGGCATGTGGATGCTCAGCAGTCCATGTGTGTCGATGATTGTGTTGTTCTCGTTGATTCCCTGATGCGTCCCACCATCACCAACATAGTGCTTTGCACAAGCAGCAACATTCTTACTGCAGAGTATGGCAGTAAAAAACAGATTTAGTTCAGCCTCGTAATCTAACACTACTTCCCAATTTTCAACAGGAGGCCCAAGTAGGACCAAAAGAACATAATCCAACTATTATCTCTTTGCTGTATATTACCTTCCAGCAACATATGGTCTTCCCACGTCATTTGCCGGAACTTCACCTTGCAAACCAGAGATGAGTGAGGTCATTGACTGGACAACCTTTGGGTCCTCACTATAGCTCTCATAGCAACGTCCCCATCTTGGATCTCTACAAACCTGGGCAAATATCATGTACGCTACAGAAATGAGCTCACAGGAATAACAAGAAAGGCACATTTATAAACAAAATGAAACATCCAGTCATCGACAAACTCAACAGGAAGAAATGCCTATTACCGCGATACACGGAGCAAAGACATAAGGAATTCCGGTAGCTCTAACTTCAAGAGCTGTTGCTTGTCCTATTCTCTTGACAAGATCAGGGTCCCTGGAATAAGACAGCACACGTCAACATAACAATACAGCCCGGACAAATACCTCACAGTTTATCAATCTAGCATATTGGAGGCATATGACAGGTAGATGCAACCAGTACCTAGTAGCTCCAAGCCCAACGTTGTGGGGGAAGATAGTAGCTTTGTAAACGTTGTTGTGACCATGCACAGCATCAATACCGTAGATGATCGGAATGCCAAGGCGGGTGGAAAGGGCGCCCTTTTGCATCTCACTCACCATGGAGGCCCAAGCCTGAGCAGATGCTTGAGGAGCAGGCACGCTGCCTCCACCACTCAGTACGCTGCCTGCAAAACAGCACAGGGGTGTCAAATGCATATTCACCCGTCTGCCACCTTCCTTTTTTCTTTTCAAGAACACGCAAGAGAACTGTGCATCTTTGTATTAAGAAGAAAATAGTAAGGTGCTACTCAATGAAACACTTAAAGAACCAGGGGGTACCTATGAAGTATTTAGCCAATGCATCGGCTGTGGCATTTTCCCTCTCAATTTGGGTCATCTGGCCAATCTTTTCAGCAAGAGTCATCCGGCTAAGCAGATCCTTGACACGAACAGACACAGGCTGCTTCGGATCCTTGTACCTGAGGTACTCTGCTCTTCCCAAGGCTACCAGGCAGAACATGAGAACAAAGGTGATCTTGTGCAAGCTCGCCATCTTGCCTGTGTGGTTCTGATCACCACGAACCACCTATATATAGACCTGGGAAAAGGAAGTCAAACAGATGAGTAACGTTCAATGGAACTTATCCAACAAATATGTGCTACTATAGTACATGCCTCATGCTTGAAAAAACATAAAATTCTAATACTAGACCAGTTCAAGATGCTGCTGTAACCATCATAAACAAGAAAATAGGCATAAAGGGAGCAGACAACTTAAAACCAGGTGGGTTTTCTCCCTTTCTTTGTCCAAAACCGCGTAAAGTTGCCGAAACCCAGCAAGTTTATAGGGAAAACAAACCCAAAGCTACTTAACCATGATTGATTGAACTGAGCCGGCATAAAAGAAAAGGGTGATAAAGCAAAGCATGCAGTATGAACAGAATACTATAGGCACCCCATCACGTCATGGGTATAAGACTCTTTCAGAAGCTAGCACAATGAATACCTCACAATATACTCAAGAGTGAGGAACTAGCAACCGGCATTAGCAGTCGAGCACGACCGCAAACGCAAAAGGCGGGAATATTTCCAGCAAGCAAGCACCACACAGAGGTTCTTTCTTCTTTCACAGCTTACGGTTGCTGCCTGGGAAAGGTGAGAATGTCCTCAAAGAAACGGAAACCCTGATTCCTCTTATAAGCACCAGTGGATGAGTCGACCAGTGGCCCATGCGCGGCGCACCGACACGAGGATGGCAAGGCAACAAAATCAAAAGAAGTCGAAAGCAATCGGGGCCTTGATTAGTAGGGGTGGACCTGAGGAGCTGTCACTAGCGACCGCTGAGCACGATCCCTCCACCTCCACCACCACTCAGCTCGCGTTTGCATTGCAGCAGCACGAGCGGCACCTATCAGTTGGAATGTCGCTGTGGATAAGATCAGTGGCCATGATTAATCGGCCTCGCTATCGCTATTCATTAATCCAAGTTGCAATCATCCCCTCCTCCTCCCACTGACCACTCTGCCCACTAAGCTAGGATATTTGGGCAGTAAAGTATTCTAGTGTGCATGCACCATGCAGCCATTTGAACAAGCACAAGGACAGTTCGTCTACGAGACCCTAAAAAAATGTGCTCTGTCTGTGGTAGGATTTCACTTGCCGGGCCGGCGTCGCTGGCTGCGTCGAATTGTTTCATCTCTTCGACAGGGACGTCGGACCAGAAGAGGTAATAGGCTATCAAGCAAGTGAGCAACGGAGGCCTCAGCACGCCAAGTCTCTTCTTGCTCTGCATCGCCAGGTTCAGACCGTGGAATGGCAGATTGGGACGGCCTAACCACTTGGGAAGTTCTAGATTAAATCAGGACATTCTCGGAAAAAATAAGGCATTAAAATAAGGAGAAATCTTGGACTTTGAAGACCAGGCCTACTAACCACTAAATAATGGTACCGGCATCTACATATTTCTTTTTTATTTAAAAAAGATAAGAGATATTTTCAGCAAGCTGGCCACAGGCGCTCAGGCAGCGTGCACGCAAGCCCGATTACTCGTATCAGAAATTCAGAATGATTCCACGCGTGCAGCGCGCATCCATCCGCCGTCGCCTATGCGAGCGAGGCTGGCGCCATTAGAAATTCAGAGCACAAGGTGGCGAGCCGGTCACTCTCCACCACCGCTCCACAAACGTGGAAGCCATGGCATGCCATGTACGACGACACAACACCATGGATGGGCGCTACGCTACTGCGTACTGCTCCCATCATCACACTAGACTAGAGAGCCCCAAGATGCAACCGGTGTGACGGTGTCCGCACACACAGAGGGTGGGTGGTTCGCAAATCTACATCTTCCCACAGAGATTTTTTTTAGCGTTTCTGGCCTCCTTGGCACGAAGGGTCGATGGCGGCGGCTGGCGAGCCTGGAAGGCCCCCGAAAGCCGCCTCCCTTCCCCCAAACTGACGCGTGTGCGGCGTCGTAGTGCACTAGTGACGGGACGGAGAGGAAGTGGGAGGAGGAAGAAGAAGAAGAAAAGAAGTGAAGTGAGGAAGCAACCAAGGAATGGAATTGGGGGGGATCGGAGGAGAGCTCACCGATTACCAGCCGGCGGAGCGGCGTGAGAGGCCGTTCCCGGGGAGCGACGAGCGAGCCGCGCCGCGCTGCGCGGCGGGGAGCGACGAGCGCACACAGCTAGCGGCGCACGGGGGAAGCTGGCACTGGGCAGTGGCAGCTCAGCGGGGCAGGGGAGGCTGGCGACGAGTACGAGGCTTTATTGCGCTCGTCCTCGCTGCCTTTTACTCGGCAGCTTTTTTTTTTCACCAGAGAGAATCTACAGCGACCAGGGCCGTCGTCGACTGCTGCGTGTGTGAATTTGACCAACTCCGCACCCACCCGAAGATCTATCAGCTCTTCACTGATCCGTGGACCCAGAAGTCATTTGCCGATTACTAGGCACATGTGTAAGTTAAACTTTGAGTAAATACAGTGGTTTCTCTTGTAACATGTTTCTTCTGTGCGGGTGGACGTGCGTGATCTGGGCTTGGGACTCGCGACACCTTCCCATTTGTTTTCTTTCCCCGGTCCACGTCTTCCTGGAGCCAAGCGTAGAGTACTGCTGCTCCTGTCTTAAAAAAGTTTCTTCTCGTACGCCAATGAGGTTAACGTTAACGATCTGGTTAATACGGTACGGTGCGCGGATTAACTAGTGGTTACTCCCCAAATAGAGACGTTGGCACGTTGCCATTGTCGGATTACGCAAACCGATCTTGTGAAAAACGCTGATCGCAACGCATGAACAGAATGCAGAATCTCTAGAAATACGCCCCCGATGGACGGCAAAAAAAATTTTCAGCATCAACGGATAAAAAGCTCCGTCATTAGTCCGCAGCTCATTAATGCTCCTACGTGATCTCTCTTGACCCTGGGCTGAAGCAACTTGCCGGAGCGTGTAGGCTCTTTTACACTGTGGGCTTGCAACGTCCGGCTCTCGTTGATGACACATGACACGACGTCGCCGGGACGGGAAATTTGGGCGTCCCGTGCCGCACGAGCGCTGATTATCGCTTCGGCTGACACCGAAATGCATGCGACCTTCTCCTCCGATCCTTATCCTGACAGCCCGGCGTACACAAGTTTAGGTCCTGTTGGATAAAGAGTGTTAAAGTTTAATACCCTACTTTTAACACAATTTTATTATATTGCCTCCCAAACACATGTATTAAAAGGAATGTGTTAAAGTTTAACACCCTCAATTTCATAAATACCTCAAGAGGGTGTTAAAAGTTGTTAAACTCTCCACTTTTTCCCATAATTACCCCCTTCTCTCTCCTCCCTCTCTCTCCGCCGACCATAAATAAGGAGGTAATGGAGTCATTTTTCACTAAAGGTATTAAAGTTTAATACACCATTCAAACACCTCAATGTGTTAAACTTCAGCACTCCATTTGAGAGTGTTAAAACTCGTTGTTAAAGATATCCGAACATGCCCTTAGCCAATCCGATCTGAAATCCCAGTCACGCGATCGCAAAAACGTCAAAAGGATCTGGTTTTTTTGGCGATCTCATCCCCGGAAAAAAGAATCGCGGCAGCGGATGCGGAACTGCCTGCAGCTTTCAGTGGCTGCAGCCGCCGCAAAAGAGGAATACCCCTATTGATCAGCAAGCAAGACTAGTAGACTAGTAGAAGGCGGCACACGCAAGTTGGGGCCATAATAAC
Organism: Setaria italica; assembly: GCF_000263155.2. NCBI lineage: Eukaryota > Viridiplantae > Streptophyta > Magnoliopsida > Poales > Poaceae > Setaria > Setaria italica. Next base: position 5,531,177 of record NC_028458.1, read on the forward strand.
GACGCACCACAGCACGTGTCCGCTGTCCCTCCCCTACCTACGGGGACGCCTTATCTGCACCCAACCCATACACACCTGCACGTCAAAAAGTTACCCGTCTGTGTCGTGAGATCCAGATCGCGTTAACGCTGAATGAGATGAGATGAGTGACAGATCCGGATCACACGATCTAGTCCGGTCTGACAAATCGAAACAGTAACTACACGAGAGTGACGAGCATCTCGTCACGTTGTAATAATGATCAGAACAAGTCACGAAGTTTAGGTGCTGCTGTCGTGCCGGGGGTAGGGTACAGGCAAGTGGTCACCTTTGTCAGGCTCTCACAGTAAAGAAACCTGTGCACGCTCGGTATCAGCAAGCAGACAGCCTTTTCAGGCTCTCACCGGTAAAAAAAAAACTTGTGCAAGATGTACGTCGCAACAAGACAGCGGCCACGAGCCATCCACATGGAACGGAACGGGAACAGAAAATTCAGTAGAAAAGACGACCGGTGAAGTAGTGACGGTAGCAGTGGCCAGTGCACCTGTTATTAGGTGAAGACTGAAGACCTTGGAGTAACAGCCGCACATGCAGGGCTGGCCCCGTCCAGCTAGGTCGGCTAGCCTGGACTGCAGAGCATCGTGTGACAGTAAACAGAGGACCAGACCCACGTTGCACGGCAGCACGGCTGCACGGGGGCGCACGGCAGCCCAGCAGCGCTGGTCCGTCCCGTGCTGTTCTCTCAAGTGCGCCCCAGATCACGGTGCCAACCAGCTCCCGGCAACTGGCGAGCCGGGGGAAAAACTGCGGAGGCCGGCGGCGTCGCGCGTGTGATCTCGGTGGGATGGGCCGAGTGTTTGGTTGGATTTGGTTTGCTGGTCGGGTCGCGTGATCTCGATGGGGGGCCACGGGCGCCTCGCCTCGATTTATAGCCGGATCCAGCCGCGGCGTACGAGGACGGCCGGCGCCAATCTGCCGGGGGTGTGCACGCACGATGCGTGCTGGCGCAGCGTGAAGTTTAATGCGTGTCGTTAGGGGATGCCGTGCCGTGCCGTGCCATGGGTGGAGGCGCCATTAAGACCTGATCTGAGCAGAGGAGAGGGGTTAAGGACTTAAGCTTAAGCTAAGCGAAACCGAACCAGGGAGGGTTTTGTTACTTGCTTGCTCGCTGGCGATCTACTGGTTCCTTCCACTTGGCTTGGGGAAATGACTGCAACGACTCAGCAAAGCGTGCCGTGCGGAGACGCAGCGCGTGAGCCAAGAGTGTCCGTTGAATTGGCGTGGCAGGTCGGCACTGCTACTGTTCTTTTTTACTTGCAGGTGCAGCTGGGTCCGTCCAAAGAACGGGCTTTTTCTAAAGCGGCCATTGGACTCCATCATTGCTCGTCGCGAGAATCACGACAAGAGACTTTGGGGGTATTTGTTTCTTTAGCACCTCCTAAAATTCCTGTCACATCGAATATTTAAATACTAATTAGGAGTATTAAACATAGACTAATTATAAAATCAATTGTATAGATGGAGACTAATTTGCGATACGAATCTATTAAGCCTAATTGGTCCATGATTTGATAATATGATGCTACAGTAAACATGTGCTAATGATGGATTAATTAGGCTTAATAGATTCGTCTCGTGAATTAGCCTCCATCTGTGTAATTAGTTTTATAATTAGCTCATGTTTAATCCTCCTAATTAACATCCAAATATTCGATATGATATGAATTTTAGGAGGTCCTAAAAAACCAAACCCCCCATTTGTCAAGTCACTGGGTTGTCATGCAGATGTATGAGTACTCTCCATCCGCGTTAGCAGCCAGCTAGCGCTAGATTACGCCTTCGCCCGCCGCACGGCAGTGAGATACTCCGACTCCGACTCCGTCGACCATTTGGATCGGGTGATCGGCGACAGTGCTGGAGGGCACGCGCGCGAGTCCCCGCCCGGCCCGGGGACCAAGAGAACATTCCAGGTTGCAAAGGCCTGAAAGCAGGCGTGGCTTGGCCCACCAAAACGTGGGCCTCTTCTACCATCGTTTGGTGGTTGGTCCATCACCCTTCGTCTCTCGCGCCCGTAAAGCGGAGGAATGGGACAGGCAGGCAGCAGCAAGCAAGTGTAGGCTACTAGGCTGTGTTTGCGTGGGGCAACGCACCCATCCTTGGCCCAGCAGACGCGCCTGAAAATTATGCAGCGAATCTGACCGCGGCTGCTGTGCTCGCCTCGGATGCCGCCATGCCGCAAATGCTGCGTAGTGGCGCCTCCGTCCACGGACGAACGGCGGATCCGCCCAAAGCTGCCGCCGATTACCGAGTCCTGCGCGGCTAGCCGCTGGGGGCGCAAGGACGCAGTCATGCAGCGTTGCAGCATGCCGAGGTGCACGGAGCAGTGGCCTCATTTGAAATGCGTTGTTACAGTCTTGGAGATGGTTTCGACGTGCGCATCCATGCTAATGCCATGCCACCGACCGTTGGACGGATGGTCACCATCAGGAGATGAAAAAGGTGCAATGTGTGGGTTCAATACTGTTGAACAATGGATGTGACCATGAATTGCAAAGCTAACTGAGACTGTCACATCGCTGTAAGCTCCAAAATCAACCTCTTATTTCCTAACTAGTACACCTGTAAAGAATCACGCTAATTATTGCAGTTCCCGCTAACTAGCTCAACACCGAAATGACCAAGAGCAAAAAAGGAAAACCTAACATTTGCCAACCGCCTACTTGTGGCCCGCGGCCTTGGTGGTGATCCCGTACCCGAACGGGAAGAGCGGGTCGTAGCGCTTGTCGCCGTAGTTCATCGGCAGCTGGTCCACGGTCTTGAACCACGTCCGCGGCAGCTTCCCCGTGAACCCGTAGTCCCCGAACAGCACGTCGGAGACGCCCTGCCCCTCCGTGCCCGGCAGCCACGCGGCGACCAGCGCGTCCATGTAGTCCACGTACGGCTGCACCACCAGGGGCCGCCCCGACACGAGGAGCACCACGCACTTGACGAGCCCGCACACGTCCTTGATCACCTCGGGCCCCGGCGCCGGGATCGTCAGGTTCTGGTTGTCGCCGGCCGTCTCCGCGTACGGCGGCTCGCCCACCGCCACCACCGCGTACTCGTAGTCGCCGGCGCTCTTGGCCAGGTCGTCCTTGTCCGGGCGCTCGACGAAGTCCACCGTCGTGTTCTTGCTCACCGCCTTCTTGATCGCCTCCAGGATCGTGGTGCCGACGCCGGTGAGGTTGTTGCCGCTCTCGCCCTGCCGCTTGATGGTCCAGCCACCGCACTGGTTGCCCAGGTCGTGGGCGTGGCTGCCGGCGACGAGGATCTTCTTGGCCTTCTTCGACAGCGGCAGCATCGCCTGCTTGTCCCCCTTCTTGCCGTTCTTGAGCAGCACGAGCGACTTGCGGACGGCTTCGCGCGCGATCGCCCGGTGCTCCTGCGCGCCGAGCTCCTTGTGGAGGCGCGGGTCCGGGAGCGGGTCCTCGAAGAGGCCCATGGTGAACTTGACCCGGAGGATCCGGCTCACGGCGTCGTTGACGCGGTCCAGCCTGATCTGCCCCTGCTTCACCTGCTTCACCAAGTCGGCGACGAACTCGGGGTAGTCGTAGGGGATCATCACCATGTCGATGCCGGCGTGGATGGTCTCCTGGATGGAGTGGTAGTAGTGCTGGTGGGGCGGGTTGGTGATCCGGTCCACGGCCTGCCAGTCGGTGATCACGAAGCCCCTGAAGTTCATCTTGTTCTTGAGCGTGTCGGTGATGAGGTTCTTGTTCTCGTGCATCTTGACGCCGTTGAAGCTGGAGTAGGAGATCATGACGGTGGAGATGCCCTTGATGACGGCGTTGTCGTAAGGCGGCATGTGGATCCGCATCAGGTCGTGGAAGCTCAGCACCGTGTTGTTCTCGTTGATGCCCCGCTGTGTGCCGCCGTCGCCGACGAAGTGCTTGGCGCACCCGGCCACCTTCTTGGACCCGCCCACGAAGGGGACGCCCTTGGGGTGATTCGCGGGCACGTCGCCCTGCAGGCCCGTCACCATGTTGGAGGTCATCAGCTGCACTAGCCTCGTGTCCTCGCTGTAGCTCTCGTAGCACCGGCCCCACCGCGGGTCACGGCACACCTGGCATAGTGACATTGAGATGCACACCCATCGTCATCACCCGACTAGATTCTTGACGCACAGGAAATTCAATTCAGTTCACAAAATGGATAAGCATATGTTGGTTGGTTACCGCGACGCATGGCGCGAAGGTGTAGGGGATGCCGGTGGCCCTGGCCTCGTGCGCCGTGGCCTCCCCGATCCGCTTCACCAGGGTGGGATCCCTGGTGGCGCCGAGGCCGATGTTATGGGGGAAGATGGTGGCGTTGTAGACGTTGTTGTTGCCGTGCACGGCGTCGATGCCGTAGATGATGGGGATGCCGAGGCGGGTCTTGAGCGCCGCCTTCTGCATCGCGGTGATCATCTTCTGCCACACGGACGCCGTCGCCTTCTCCGCCGGCACGCTGCCACCTCCGCTCAGCACGCTACCTGCACACAGCCCCGTCATGTCACGTCGACGCAAATGCACACTACGTAGTTAATACAACAACGGCAAACGGCGGCGGCGCGACTTACCGATGAAGTACTTCTCGATGACCTCGGTGGTGGCGTTGGCCCTCTCGATCTGCGACATCTGCCCGATCTTCTCCTCCAGCGTCATCCGGCTCAGGAGGTCCTGCACGCGCTCGTTGATCGGCTGCTTCGGGTCCTTGTACTTGACGTACTCCGCCCCCGCCGCCGCCGTCGTGAGGAACACGGCGGCCACGAGGAGGCACGCGACAGCGGTGGCCGCCGGCGAGCGCGCCATCGGGGAAGAAATGGATTGAGTACTGGACCTCATTCCTGCATGGAGAACAGACGTTGGAGAACCAGAAGTCAGAACCGAGGATACACGAGTACACGAACAGACTAACAGTGGCTCTTGGACTGACCCCGTCAGTAGTGCGAGTGGGGACTGTTGAGGAGGAAGGCCGGACAGGGAGGAGACGAGCCGGCGCTGGATTTATAGCGAGGCCGCGCGACGCGATCCGCCTCCGCGCGCTTATCCTTCGCTGGTGATCTCGCGAGGCGGTTGCAACGAACCGAGACTGATCCGTTCCCTGACGATCAGCTGGAAGACCGGACCTTCTCAAGGAAGGGTTGAATGGGTGCGGCTGTTTGGGTTTTGACTTTTGACTGCATGCGTAGGCGATCAGCCACCGTGCGTTTTTTAACCGTTGCTTTTTTTCTTTTCTTATCCCAGGAACTGAAAGTGGAAATTGAATTCGAATGGATCTATCGAGGTACTCGGGCAGTGCTTGATCTTCAGTGGGTGGAGAATTGCGCGATGGATTTGCACCGCACACTATTGTTTATCATGTATTCATGTCCTAGCGTTGCGTTGATCTGCCCCTGGAGGATAGTGCAGGGAGACGTTCTCAGTTCGATAGGCTTTGTTTTTTAGCTTTAGCATATGCTTTACCTGAAGATACATTAATATCACTTTATAGATATTGATAACCATTTGAGCATCCCTTTAATATATTTCTCTAAGGGCCTGTTTGTTAGGATGGAATTGGCTGGAATTGGAATTAATTTCCAAAGTCATCTTGTTTGGTTGCTCCCGGAATTGGAAAGAGGGATTCCTCAGGATTCCAACTCTATCTACCGCACATTCCGACCCTAAAAAGAGGAAATCGTTTCCTCGGTCCCGAGTCCCGACCGCGACTATTCCTCTTTCCCCCCGCGCGCGCCGCCCCGACTCCTTCCCCTTGCGCCGCCGCCCACTTCCTCCGCCGCCCCCTCCTCCACTTCTCCGCCGCCCCCTCCTCCACTTCCTCCATCGGCCCCCTCCTCCGCTGCCCCCTCCTCCGTCGACCCCCTCCAGAGCCGGCACAGAGTGCGCCGCCCGTGCACAGAGTGCGCCGCCCGTGCCGCTCCTCCGCGCGAGCAGCTTCTCGCCGGCGACCACACGCCACGCGGTGAGCCGGTGCTCCTTCCCCCTCTCCCTCCCTCTCTTCCTCGTCGACATATACAGCAATTTCTCTCCTAACCCTAACCCTTGACTCGATTTGTTCTTTTTTAGAGGCTGTAGACAGATCTGAGGGAAGGGAAGCATAGGGACGGGAGGAGGAGGAGCTCGGCAGCTATCCATTTTACTCACTGGAAGATCGACGTGCATCACCAATACTCCTGCCTTGGTGAGTCCTGCCTTGGTGACCCAAGAGCTCGATCTGTCCTGTCCTGTCCTGTACTGGTGAATCCTCACTGGAAGTTTTGATGTATAGTCCTATCCTGTTTCAGTATTGCTCGAGAAATGATATATATGTTATGAGATTGATATTGCGTGCCTCTTCAGCCTCTTTTTTTAGCTTAAGATTGTGTGCTTGTGGTCATTTGAGTCCTGTCCTATCAGGATCTGTTAGACATGAGATTGATCTGTCAAGAACTTAGAGGCCTCAAACTCTGGCATCTCACAGGCTTCTGGCTGCCATCTAAAATTTTCATATTCAAAATCTATGCGCTGGGTTAATCTGCAGGACCAGCTCTCTGAAAGCCATTGTTTACAGCCAAACCCCGAGTATAGAGGTCTACGATTGTCAGAAACCCACTTTCCATTTCTGTAGTTACATTCTGCAGGATAGATGAAGCAAACATCAGATAGAAGTCTAGAGCTAGATAACAAGCAAATTTGCATGCTCACAGAAGAAATAAATTCATTGTTTCTACGGTGGTCACACAAAATGTGTAAATACCTTTCTCTATACCCAGGTTATTGGAATTCATTTTACTATGTTATTGGAATAATTCATTTTTGTCACATATGTTATTGGAATTTATACCCAGGTTCAATTATTCATGTAATGCTTGCACTAGTGTCTTAATTTGTCTATATTTACTATGCTAAACCATGTCCTGTTTTAAAACAGTTTGTAAAACATCTATGCACAGTATATGATTGTTTGTTCATTCTGGAGTGCCAGCTGAAAGCGTCATGCATCAGTTGAACCAACTTATCTTAGCATTTCTATCACAGCTATTAGTTTTGTCCTAGTTTAAGTTCCCATCTACTTATCTGTTACTTAAGGATAATTATTTCACTGTCTCAGATCCTTTTCTCTTTTGTTAGCTACTGGTTAAGGCGTTGCTGGGCGGCTTCAAGAAGGGTGCAAGGAACTGATATGCTGAGGCATTGATACATTGTAAGTTCAAAGATTAGCGAGTGGATCCTTAGTTGAAAAATCATAGTTTTTGGTCCTTTTGAAATGTCACCTCCAAAATCTGATGGTTGTCAGATATGATAGTCTGGTACATTTTGATTCTCATGTTTGATATTTCCTCGTTGCATCATATTGCTCCTGCATGCCTTCTTCTGTGGAATACGACGTCCTGGTCATATTCGTATGCATGAAGATTCAGTTATATAAATGCTGATTGGTTAGACTCATCACCTTTGGAGTTCACCCCATTAGAATTGCATGGACTGTCCAGGCTTAACTCACCAGATCGTTGCCTTTCTTCGTTTCTTCTCACTTTTTTCAGAGTCTGAGCGCCCATTATTTTCAGGCCGTAGTGACAGTGAGCCTAAGTTTCATTTTGGTAGAGTTGAATCTTGGTAGGTTACATAAATTATCCCTGCCACCAAGTGGTCAGAGTACAATACCTTACATATGATAGAGTTATTTAGAGCAGCTGCGAAAGACCCACCCTCAGATTGAGTCCTTGTTTTTTTTAATACCTTACATATGATATCGTTTCTATTGTTTCAGTAGTCAGCAAGGCATCCTCTGCAATTCATTTTTCCCCTTTGTAGCTAGGAGTGAGGTTCTGAGTTCACAGGTTATTAGTTCTAGGTCTGGGAGGAATTAGGATATTGATTTGTTCAGTTGACTCTAAGATGTGTAGTTCCTGGAGCACCTTGTGTGCAGCCATCAACACAATTTCCTAAGGAAGCTTACTATGGTCAGATCTTTTGCTAATGTGGTCAGCTTACTATGGTCAGATCTTTTGCTGCTGCTTGTTGCTGACAG